>NW_022992180.1:332356-467300 GCF_902827175.1 Gymnodraco acuticeps | reverse complement strand
TCTCTCTCTCTCTCTCCTCTCTCTCTCTCTCCCCTCTCTCTCTCTCTCTCTCCTCCTCTCTCTCTCTCTCTCTCTCTCTCTCTCTCTCAAACACATCAGTTAATCACAAAGACAAACAGTGAACGTGCTGCCTCCGACCACAGGGCAGGGATCTAATGTGCAGCAACGCAGGGGAGTTAATGAGAAGAAGATGGCAGGAATACTTTGGAGAGCAGAAAGGATAAGAATGCTCCACAAGCAAAATATGAAAAATCATCCGGAGCCTGACTGTAAGGACAAATAGAAGAAAAAAAGGGACTCTTTCCTTATTTTAATATTGCACAAAAGGACGGAAAAAGACAAAGTATTACAAATATAGGTTTGCATGCTAATTGATGAATGTGTTTGGTCAAATGTTTGTCAACTAACTAATACAATCATTGTTCAGAGGTGGAATTAACTAAGTACATTTAGTCAAGTACTACACTTAAGTAAAACATGGGGGTACTTGTACTTTATTTAGTTACTACTTTTCAGATTTAGGTGATTAATACAAAATATGAAAAAACTAATATATAATCAAATATTATGATTCGCGGGCTAGTATTATAATGCCATTCTAATAACACCCAATTTAACCAGGTCTGCACTTGGAGTGAAGTACACATGAATGCATCAATAATTATAGTACTTCTTCCACTTTCATGTATTATTGTGTGTGTGTGTGTGTGTGTGTGTGTGTGTGTGTGTGTGTGTGTGTGTGTGTGTGTGTGTGTGTGGTGTGTGTGTGTGTGTGTGTGTGTGTGTGTGTGTGTGTGTGTGTGTGTGTGTGTGTGTGTGTGTGTGTGTGTGTGTGTGTGTGTGTGTGTGTGTGTGTGTGTGTGTGTGTGTGCACTTGTTGTGGCAGAGGTTGGAGAAACCTCTGGAGGAAATGAAATGTGTTGCAGCGTGGATCAGGTTGTTATAGTGAGAGAAGCAAACATCAACATGAGTCTCAACTTGCACAGCAACAAAGCCTTTGTCTCGTGACACACTCACTTCCATTTCCTTCTTATGTAGCTGCAGGTCCTGAGGAACACGCTGAGTTGAAGTGGAGGGAAAAGCCTTATTATTAATGGAAATACTAATTATGTTTATGTTTGTCTTTTTGCAGAAGGCTATGTGAGAACCCTATGAAGCCAGTGCTGGTGGAAATATATGAGTGGAGAAATCAATGATTTCATCCACAGGAGATTCATTTGCAAATATTAAGAAAGTTCATATTGAAGTCATTTTCCAAGAGAACATACTAAACACATCCTTTATCTTGTGTCTTGTGTAAAAGTTCATCATTTTGACAGGAGGAAAAAACAAGTTGAGTTAAGAGCTAAAACTTTGATTTAAGGAATCCAAAAAGTTTTTTTTTTTCTTTTATTAACTAATAGAGAAATGAACTTGCAGATTATTAGAGAATGAACATAATCATTAGCATCAATAATCTTCTGTTTAGCTGTGGAGATCCACATGTGCAACTCCTGTAAATCTAAACTAACCAGTGATGCAGATTATTTTCCAGATTAATAATTTAGTCCAGCAGATAATAGAGGAAAATGTTGTTTTTAATTGTTTTGTCATTTCAAAGCACAAAGACATTAACTTTAATAAGATATTTCATATTTGAGAGGCTGAAAATATTGTTGCATGAAAATGTACTTTCACATTTAATTGATGATCAAAATAGCAAAACAAAAAATGATTTTGATAAACTAACATTAGTCAACTGATCTTAGCAGCTCTACAGGAAGTCTGCTTAGCTTCAAGCTGATATTAAAAACATCAAATCATCAGGTAGGTAGGTAAGAATGGAGAAACCAGCTCGAGCAAGCTAGAATTTGAAAGTACACAAAACAAATCTGCCCCTTCCTTCAGACTTCCTTACAGAGCCCCTCCTCCAACACACGCGCCAATGACCAATGAGGGCAAGAGATAAGTTTGTGCACGAGATGGAAGGCTGACAGGCAGGTAGGCCAACCAGTTATTTGCTGCGGGCCGAGGCAGATCATTGGACTTGCTTTTTACTGCGCCACGGCTTCCACGGATTAAATATTTGTATATATTTATTGTCAAAGCATTTCATGTATTCATTGCTATCGGGATGTTAAGAGCATTCCATGGAATAACAACAAGTGTTTTCTGAAGTGAATGACCTACCCCACCTTTAAGTGCAATGTAACTGAAAGCTCCATGCTGAACAGGAAAGGAGTAACAGTAGTGTTGTTAACTGTGAAAACTTGTGACAACAACACTCAAATGTCACCATATAGTAAAATAATACAAAACAATAGCACAAAAAACTAGGATGCCGGTAAACTCATTATTAATCTGTTGGAATAATAGTTAGTTTTTATAACTTCAAATGATAGTTTATGATTCTGATGAAGAGATTGGAATAAACTAAGTAAATTTTATTAAGTACCCTATTTAATTAAAATGTTGAGGTATTTGAACTTTTGTAATGCTTGATACTTCTACTCGACTTCATTTATTTAACAGCTTTAGCTTCTTTTAACAAAATGCATCTCTAAATATGAAACTAATGGACTAACTCTTTAAGTCACAGAAGAGTCAACTTATTTAAATATTTTACAAAAAGTAAATCAGAGCTATTTTTAATATAATTATATACATATAAAGGTAATTTTTCTGCACAATGATTTTACTGACGATACTTTTGTACTTTCACTTGAATGCAGGACTTTTACTTGTAATGAAGTATTTTGACAATGTATTACTTCTGATCTGAATGAGAACAATGTGGTACTTCTGATATGAATACTTCTTCCACTGCTGACAACAAACGTGTAAAAAGTAGACGCCTGGAGCCAGGGCCGCCCCTCCCTACAGGCCAATCACGCAAGCTGCATGGGGCCCTGCCTTGCGCAGGGGGCCCCGCCCAGAGGGCCTCAGCTGCTGTGCACAGTTCTCCGCTCAGTTCTCCGCGCACCCCCCGCTGACACGCGAGAGTGAGAGGTGACAAGGGGAGCACGTCTGTAACCCGACACCGTTGCAATGAATCGACATCTGACCAATCACGGCTTTGATACGGCCACTAGTGCAGGTGAAGAGATGTCGGTGAAAAGACAGTTTCAGTCCGGCGCAAGCAAGAGGGGTAAAAAACATGAAGAAACTAGAGCATCACTCGAAGGTGGGTTATTGTATGAGTCAAATGTACAACTTGCGAATGTTGTATAAGTCAAATTGCCATATTAAAACATCAGCTGCAATTCAGGACACGAAGAAGGCAGTCTCTGCAGAGCATACAGAGATGCAGTTATTTCCAGCATTCTTTATTTAACATTCATTCAAGTATGTTATGCCTTTTATCTGCTAGTGTACAGGAGGAAGAGTGATAAACTGTCTGTCTAGTTGGCTTATGTAACAGTTAAAGTTTACAGCCTAAAAAACATGGAGCATTTTTTCCCCTTTTATTCATTTTTATGTCAATTTGCACATTTCATGGTGATGCTCAGCCTCTCCCCTTAACTCCTAACAGTCATCATCATGTCAACCACAACACAGAGAAATACTGATAGAAATGTGTGTGTAGTTGTTGACACATTGCTGACAGAGGGAACTAGAATACAGATTTAAGAAATATCAGTTTTTGAGCATGTCATAAGCATGTTTTGTCTTGACTATTACAACTATATTATAATAAAATAATATGGTATTTATATTATTGAATTGATTATGATTATTATTATTAGTAGTAGAAGTCGTTTATTTGCATTAATTATATTTTAATCTTTTTGAGGCTAGTATTTGGCAGGAAATGCATACGCACCTGTAAACGCATACTGAACGACATACATGCACATTTACCATTTACCTCACTGTATAAAAAAGTAACTGTTGATAATAATAATAATAATAATAAACAGGAATGATATTTGCAAAGTGGCCTACTTTGTTTCCAAAAAAAATGTGTTCACTCCTGTCGGTTGGGGGGGGGCCTCATCTCACAATGTCGCTTGGGGCCCCAAGTTGTCCAGGGGCGGCCCTGTCTGGAGCTATCAATAACAAGTGCATAAACGGAACCCCCACATTCTGAGCCCAACCCCCCCTTTGCTGGGGTCTTGGTTGTTATTTACCCGCTTCCAAGGAAAAGCAACACTCTCTCTCTCTCCCTTACACACACACGCGCGCACGCGCAGGCGCAGGCAAGAGACAAAAAAACATCCGATTTGCGACAAAAATGCCGTAAGCTTGTAGAAGGACTGTGCATGAGCCACAGATACATTCAGACAGCCACAATAAGCGATCAGTAAACGGCTGAATATTACACACCACTGAAGTCCTCATTTATTCAGAGCATGTTACAGTATGATGCACACAAACAGCTTCCACATTACAGAAACCAGAGGGGGAAGTAACCAAGTACATTTACTCAAGTACTGTAGCCTACTGAAGTACAATTTTGAGTTACTTGTAGCCTACTTTACTTGAGTATTTCCATGTTATGCTACTTTGTAGGCCTACTTCTACTCCACTACAGTTCAGAGGTGCACTTTTACTCCTCTACATGTATTTAATACCTTTAGTTAGTGTGGATGAATGATGTAAATATAATCAAGTGTTAAATCTTTAGTTCCACCTGGAGTAAATCCACCAGCTACCCTGCAGTATACAAAGTCATTCAAACTAGCTGCACCTTTACCAGCTTTGAGAACACTTTCATGATAAATCATTATAAAACATATCATATATATTATTCTGAAATGGACCAATCTGCACAATGACTACTTTTACTTTAACTATATTTTGATGCTATTTTTTTGTAATTGAGTAACATTTATAATGCAGGAATTGTACTTGTAAAATAGCTTTCCTACATATGCCTACTTGTACTTTTACTCATGTACAAGATCTGAGTCCTTCTCTCACCACTGACAGTAACTTGTATCAGTCCTCTCTCCCCTCTCAATGGGACGTCCCCCTATCTCCCTCCGCTCTGCATGCGCCACACTTGATAAATATTCGGAAATTGCCTAAAACTCCGCAGATTGTTGAAAACATGAACCCAACATCAGCCCCCAAATTCCGGGGGGCAACGGACAAAGTGCACCGTGTCAAACAACTCCACAGATCCGACCTGGCAACACATTTATCGAGCAAAAAGAGCCTCGCGAGGCAGAGGAGGCGAAATTAAAAATTAAATACCCAGATCCTTCCACGCTGCCAGAAAAACAAGCAAAAGTCCGCTGGTAACAACACAACACTCGGCGGTGGCGCACTTCGATGCGTCGGGCCGGGACAGTGGGTATACAGTTGTTTAAAAGGCAAATAATGCACACATCGGGACGTGCAGCCACATTATGAGTCTAACTGAGAGAAGGGGAGCAGTTTACCCACCAGAAAGTTTCCAGCACCGCATTAGTCAGCTCACATGGAGCCCCGGTAAGCTTCCATCCCGGACCGGATCGACACCCGCCGCACGAGAGCCCTGCCGCCGCTCCGCGTGCTTTCCTCCCCGCGGTCTGGCCTTTTATTAATTTTTTCGATTTTTTTTCCAATAATTTTTCTATATTCGGGGCCTGAGAGTGTGTCTGGCTCCCCTCAGGCTGCAGCGGAGTTATGGGGCGGTAAGCATTGTGGGAGTGTGACGTCAGGACTTTCAGAAACTTTTTTCTTTTTTTTCTTTTTTTTCTCAGCAGAGACAGTTTACTGGTTTATCTCCACTGATCATTCTGTTAACACCTGCAGCTATACATCCTGTGACACATACATAGAATTAGCACTTTATTCTGTCATTCCCGATCCTGGAGCTAGAGTAGCCTATTAGCCTACATATTAGGCCTAATTACAATTCAATATTTCAATTATTTGTGTATTGTTGCCAATAGTCATACATATAAACAGCGTTATTTAGCCTACTGTTTGATAGCCTAAAATGTTTATGTGAATATTTTAAAGCCTACTTTAGTTGTAGCCTACATATAAAAAATTATTCTTAAATTTTTTTAAATATAAAATAACGGAACTATCTTTATTTGTTTAGTTTGTTTTATTCGGCTTTGTGTTGTCATCCGTGAAAAACAAGAAATCACCTGATTCAATTTCTGCTTGTATACAAACACACATTATATCCGCAATTCCATTCTACTTTTCATAAAGTTTAAGACAGCCCATTTTGAATGAAATTGTACATAATAGCTTACAACAGAATGCAGTGCATTTTATGAATTAACGCCATCACCTTAACTTTACATTGTTTTCGTTCAGGGGGGGGGGGGGGGGGGGGGGCGGCTGCAGGAGGAGGGTCGGAGCCCAGCAGCAGGAATGTGGGCCCGGGTCCCCACGTGCAGAGGCTGCCCTGCTGCTGCTGCTGGTGGTCCCGTCCTCTCCCACCTTGTGTTTTTTTTTGGGGGGGGGGGGGGGTGAAAGAATTACTTCCAGGGCACATCAACTCGTTTCCTCATCACCCTAGAACCCCCCCACCCCCAGCCCGCAGGGTGAGTGTGATTGTGAGAGAGAGTATGAGGGGTGGGGGAGCAACAGTCTTCAATAATGTTGCTTTCAAGCGCTGCCCGCCTGCTCATATTTGATATCTCTAGGGAAAAGAATAATTGTGTGTGAGTCTTTAAGCCCTGCTGGAGATACCACCAGTATAAACGCACTCACAAAAGAGTCATATGTGTAGGCCTGTTGATTTATTTAAAAATTACTTATCATTTTTTATGTTTTTATCATTAAATAACCATGCTTCAAAATGACTACTTTAGCTTTTATCAGACCACTAAATCAAAAAGGACTTCAGCCTCATGGTCAACATTACTATAATATATTAATATTTCGTTTCGTAATCAATCGCTCCCTCGTAATTGCGAAATTTCCGACCGAACATGTAAGCATCAAAAGGCATTGTCGTGTTCAATACAGGAGCGGCAGAACTGCCGCTGTTAAAGAGGGAAGCTTCCGAAAGAACAACGGCTTACCTGTGCTGCTGAATATATATGATAATATAGTTTAAGAGTTCGGTAAAAAAAAAAAAGACAAGTGTGAGGACCATGTGGACCAACATGTTCAGGTACTGCTTCATCCTCAGGGTCGGCTCTGTTTTCTGTGGAGTCTCATTTCCGTTCAAACTAACTAACTACTACTTTAGAACTTCGTCGAGAGCTGGAGAAGTTCTTCATATCAAATCGGAATATGTCCAGAATGATGTTTCACTTTCGATAACGCTTTAAAAAGTTACGTTTTTGTCTTGAAGCAAACTTTTATTTCTGAAAGCATGTCGGATTGAAAAAGATATGAATGAATCATGAACTGAGAGACAGAACACAGGCTCTTTAGGAACGAGTTTCCTAAACTGCTTTAATTGTTTGAATACAAATATTGGAAATAAAAAATGTAATTACTTATAGGCCTAAGTGATATCATATTCGAGAACATCGGATTTCTATATGTTTTATTAATCTTAAGGGCACATGTAAGGTTATTTATCATTCATTAGTCATTCATTAATAAGGAACAATTAAATAACCGTTTAAAATGCTTTTTTATTTAAAACATGCTCACATTAAAATGTTAAAATGATATCAGTTTGCTTCTGTTGTGATGTCTCCATCATAACACCTTTAAACAAGAAACATCCAAACATGACAAATATTTCATCAAAATTAAGTTACAATTTCATTGCTTTTTGTTTTGGAATCATTCTCTTTCTTATCAGTCAATCATATACACAGTCTTTCTCAACTGTATATATGTGTGTTTGTATGGAAGAGGATAAGGGCGAGCCTATGGGAACACCTTGTTTGGGATGTGACCAATAGTAACCAAGAGTTTTGACTTTAATCTCAGAATTCGGACTTTCTTTCTTAGAATTCTTAGGGGGAAAAAAGGTTAATTTATTTTCTTTAAATCTCAGGATTCTGACATTTCTCAGAACCCTGAGATTAAGATCAGATCTCAACATCCAGAACACGTTTCTCATGTGGCCCTAATCCTCTTCCGTATTGATGTACTATGCAAAGAAAGTTTCCTACAGATCCTCACTCTGTCTCACAGATGTTTTATTTATTATTTGCCTGCAGGTTTTCACGTGATGATGCGGAGACACAGGAATAGATGAGCAACAGAGAGATGGATGAGGATGAGGAGCGTTCCCAGCCTATGAAGTCCAAGACGTCTTTCATTATGCCATTGTTTGTTTATTTGGATTGCAGTGTGGTGGTTGATTGCAGTTGCGTGGTGGTCTGTTATTTAGAGTTTGGAGAGATTTGTAACTATCTTATGAATGCCATATATACTTGCTGTGATTCCTCTCTGTCTGTCTGCCTCTCATCTCTGCAGACAGTACACACAGCAGCATCCCCCCTGATTAGACTTATGTAGGGACGAGCAGAGCTTCTGATGACAGGACAGAAGGAACCATGGGCTCCTTAAAGGAAGCTTCATCAGACATCAGCACAAACATAGAACCAGTGAACCATTTATCCATTCACTATTTTACCCTTTTTGGTAAGTATATTATATCATCAAGTTCATCTGGACTCTTTATCTACTTTCTGTAAGAGGAAACATCCAAAAAACACATTCCAATGTTTATTTTCATTCATTCCTATTCCACATGCTATTGTAAATGATTCCTCACGTTACCAACAGTTTGCATTCGATAAGACCTTATTTGCAGATATAAACAACTTTTCAGAATGACTAATGCAAAAAACAACTTTCTTAATAAGTCATCAATAGGGGATATTTCGTGGTGATATCAGTTAGAAATGTTTACCCTATTCACCTTTTGAATTTTAAAATACATATATAGTTTTCTCTGTCATTCTTACACATTAAACTCTCCATTTTCCAATTATGTTTAGAGAGGGTTTTCCTAAATCATTCAAAGTCTGATTTAAAGAGCATTTTATTAGACATGATGAATATTGGTTTATGGCTGTCGACAGTATCTGAAGACACATCTAAAATGTCCTCTGTCAAGAAAATAAAACAGGAACTTTAACCTGGCTTTATCCAATATTGACATTTCTACAAGTCAGCACATTTTTATAACATAATGCCTAATGTGGATATTTACCAGAAGAATTTAGGAAACACAAAAAGAATAATTCGCCAATGGAAGTAATCAACAGGACTCGACACACACACACACACACACACACACACACACACACACACACACACACACACACACACACACACACACACACACACACACACACACACACACACACACACACACACACACACACACACACACACACACACACACACACACACACACTCACACACACACACACACACACACACACACACACACACACACACACACACACACACACACACACACACACACACACACACACACACACACACACACACACACACACACACACACACAGCACTTTCAGTCCCAGTGCGAAAAACATAAGGCATCTAAAATCAGCATCAGTGAACAACAATAGTAATTAGTGCAAGGGACAATTTGTTCACATCTGGAGTGGATTTCCCTGCCCCCAGAATACCCAGCAGTCCCTTCTTCAGGCCCTGCCGTGGTGGGAAATGACTGTGTGTGTTTTTATGTGTCTTGTTTAAAACAGATGGGCGGTTTACTTCAGCAGAGATGGCTATAAACAGCTCAGGGAAACCTCCGGGACACAAACACTACTGATGCTAAAATAGTAGTACAAATATATCATTTACTATATACTTCAATATGTCAATTTAAGGGGCTGGGGATTGAACCACTGACCCTCTGATTGGTTGACACCAATTACCCCCCTGAGCCTCATCCTCCTTTTTATAATGTACATTCACTGGGCAATATGAGAAAAATATTTCAACTCATATTACATGTTTCTTATGTGATATATTGGCCTGTCATATGAGGAAATGTGTAGTTCTAGACATGCTTATATTTCATTTGAAAGCTTCTTCGCATGACGAGGCAATATCACCGCGCATAGAGAAAAGGTAATGTTATTCTAGCAGGTGTCATGAGTCTGGGTCTCATGAGGCACAACATAGATCCTGTTTGCTTCATGGGCAACAACAACTTGGTAATATATGAACATGAGTCAGACATAAATGACAGCACAGCATCATCCAACTACATTGGAGGTTGATTAAAATCCAACTCTAAGGCCTTATGATCTATATGATTATTGCTCCAAATACAAACATGATACACAACATGTGGCCTGAGATGACACTCACTGACAGTATGATCAATCCCTTTACAAATGATGCAAGCATTAAGCTGATGGTTGTGCTTCATTTCTGAGTCTATCTGAGACCCCGGCCACACGAGGACGAAAACGCATAGGATTAACGCAAACGCAATCGCAAACAAGCTTCCGTCCACACGCAATAGTTATCCGGATAGTGTCTGCCCACACGAGACAGCTCCGTTTAGCTCCAACCACTGGAGAAGCTGCAGTACATATGCAGGAGCCTGTACGTGGCGCTGTAACTTCCTCCACAAAAGCAGCGAAGAAGCATGGTTGTCATGGTTGCCCTTCTGTTTATTCTCCGCGGTGGGGGCCGAGGGAATCGGGCAGAGTTTTTCGCCAGTCAACGTGAATTAAAGTTTAAATCTTCCGACAAAATTATAAAAGTGCCGGTCAAAGGTCTTCTTTGTTATAGATGAGAGTAACCCCTACGTCACTTCCGGGCAAAAATTACGGCCCCGCCCACTTTTGGGGGAAAACAACGCTGTCATTTGAATGGCGGTCAATACAAATTCTGAAGTTTTTGCCAATCCGATCACATTTTTTTGAAAACCGTGGATTTTTGGATCTTCAAAGAGCTCGATTACGATGGCCAGTCAGGCAAACAATTACATTCGATCATTGGAAATCGACAATCAGTCTCGATATATGGTTAAATTAAAATCAGTAGGCGAGCCTGTAATTTCTCCAGCTGTTACTCTCATGAGCGAGGCGGAAAATAATAGTTTTAACATGACAAAAAGCTGCTGTGTCGTTTATTGCACCTCAAACATAAAAAATAATCAAGAGTTCAGTGTTTCTGAACTTCCTCTAAGAACAAAGGACAGTAGCAGAAGAGCTCTGTGGCTTCAGGCTCGATCGCCATTCAAATGACAGCGTTGTTTCCACCAAAAGTGGGCGGGGCCGTAAAGTGACGTAGATGTTACTCTCATCTATGAAAATCGATAACCTACTGCTATATTTAACCATATATCGAGCCCGATCGTCGATTTCTAATGGCTTAATGCAATTGTTTGCCTGTCTGGCCATTGGAATCGGGCTCTTTGAAGATCCAAAAGTCTCCGGTTTTCTTACATTTCTGATCGGATTGGCAAAAACTTCAGAATTTGTATTGACCGCCGTTCAACTGACAGCGTTGTTTTCCCCCAAAAGTGGGCGGAGCCGTTATTTTTGCCCGGAAGTGACGCATTTGTTACTCTCATCTATTTATTGAGCTTTAAAACAAATGAATAACGACTCTATATAATATAATAATAAAAATACACGGAGCCTCTCTTTTTCCTCCCTCTCTTTGGACAGCGTCAGTGTCTGTCTCATGCATCAGCTGATCCAGTAATGAGTGACCCGGCCGACAGTAAAAATAAACATATTTATAACTAGTCTAGGTAGTTTGAGAGGTGTCTCCGTCCTATCAGATTAGACTTCACTCGCGTTTATGTCCATATCGAGAGAAAGATCAATAATCTGAATTCAGTGTGCAGTTTACTTTAACGAGCAGCAGAGGTGGGGAGAGGCGGGGCTATTGCGCAATCACTATCAGAAAATGTTCATATAGGGCGCACACACGGAGCCGTTTGACCCCCCAGAGCGTTGCGTATGCCGTTCTATCCACCTTGGGACCCGTTATCGTTTCCTCAGTCGTTTAGTGCCGTATTCGGTCGTCCTCGTATGGCCGAATGGTCTATATGACACTAAACAGTAACGCAAACGGCCGTTTTCGTCCTTGTGTGGCCGGGGCATGAGACAGACCACTCTGTGCTGGCGGGGTGGGGGGGATCAGGTCTCACACAGCTGACAGGAGGGGCTGCAGCAGGTTGATAAGGTGGATGGGTGGAGCTGTCCTCCACTTCTATGTCACTGGGGGTCCCAGTTCACAGACACACAGACCTTTGGCTAGCTCTCCTATCAACCACACGTGTAAATAGTATTTAGTTGTAATGTTTGGAGCCTAAATGTTTTATACGGAAATTATTCTTTCTTTGTCCCAGAAATATCACGTATATCTTACACTAAGTAAGCCATCCTGCTGCCCTTGTGTTTTTGTCATTTTTGCTGCTTTTAACCTTTTAGGTAGAATTTGAAGGTGTCCTGAAAGGCTGCTACATCAAATATTATAATAAGAGCAGATCGTATACACTGGCACACAGAGAATATGCAGGCTCTGAGCTGGGAGGAAAAATAAAAATAGGCATCGGACAACACTTTCTTTTTAGTTTTGCTATTATATGAACACATTTAATTTAAATAAATATTTAGAGAACAAAAGGTTTGGTTAGTTTTGTGGCTGGGTTAGGTGTTATCAGCATCACTACATCAAGGCCATGGGCCTTTCTACTGAGAGAAAACCATTTTTGAAGAAAGTAACAAAAAAATCCTCTTTTTACAGCTAGATTTTGTTGGTTATATGTTTGATTTGGTTTGTATTCATGTCTTTAGGAACACAGCTCCCACTTCCTAAGCAAGACAGTATTTGTTGAAAGATTTTTGTTAATTTTGACACGTTTGTAAAAGTCCTGAAACTAACTGTATTATTAGAGCCCATGTGTCACAATCCTAATGTCATGTCACGTTTTTAGTTTAGTCCGTCTTGTTTTGGTGTTATGTTGCTGTTCTGTTCCCACCTGTGTCTTGTTATCCTGTCCTTAGTTTCCCTGGTGTGTCTGATTGTCTGATTGTGTTCACCTGTTGCCCTTGTGTTTCTCCTCCCCTGCCCGGCTGTTTCTTGTCTCGTGATTACCCCTCTCTGTATTTAGTCTTGTCTCTTCCTGTGTTCCCCCGTGGGTTCATTGTGTGTTTGTCCTCCCTCACGCTTCTTGTTAGTCTCTCCTGTCTCCCTCCTTGTTGGTCACGTCACTTTTGTGTGTTTGTGCTACCTGTGTTTTTCATGCCATGTTTGTGTTTTTTCAGCTTTTAAATAAAGCTTGCTTTTGTTTATAACCTTTACCTTTTTGTCGTCTGCATTTGGGTCCTACCTTTTTCCACGATTCCTAACAATATGGGTTAATTTAATGTCATATTATACATTTTACTCTCAATAAAGGTGCCTCATATTCAAACAGGTGAACTGAAAATGAAAACTATGTTTGACTAGCCAAACTCTAAATCTTAAAGAACGTTCAAATGGAAGAAAATAAGTACAAATTAGCATTTTTTTCAACAGTTTTTACTGTATTTTTTTGACATCTCGACTATATTTCGTATTCCAAAAAAGTGACTTTTGTTGGATTATGTTTTTAGCTGCTCTTTATTTTGTCTTACAGGCCTATTTGGTGGAGAAACTGCAGTTTGATGCAACCATTTTGGGCCTTTGTTGAATATTTTCTGAAAAGTGAGATAACAGCATGCTAGTCCCAGCCTCACTGAGCATAAAGCCAGGTTGTAAGTAACAACAGAGGAAGGTCACCAGCAGGCGGGTTGTTGAAGGTTGTCTACCTTATTCCCCTCAGTGAAAGGCCACAGGCAGAGTTAGGCCTGTTATTCTGCACCAGCAGAGAGAGAGAGAGAGAGAGAGAGAGAGAGAGAGGTGGAGGGAGAGGCGGGGAAACAGGAGTGACATAAGCATCCGTAGAAGGTATAATGATATGCAAACGTCACCTACTTCCTCTGCAGCTTCAAGTCAAGTGTCGGAGGAACTCAGATTCAAAAAGGGAAATGACATTTTTAGAACATGGAACGTGAGTCAGAATCACACCAAAAAACGAAATGTGAAATCAGCCTTTATATTAACAGATCTGTTGAGAGCAAGATCATTTACACAAACGTTCAAAAACACTGAATAGTTTAGGGAAGTCACATGTGTATGTCTCTTTAGGTCATGTTCATTGGTTCACCTGAAGGAAGTCTGTGTGTTTCTCATGGTCGGCCTGTGAGTTGTGGTTCTTTGCATTGTTATCATTGCTGTCATCTCTAACAATGAAAAACAGTGTGTGTTCAGGGGATGGGGGAGGAGCAGACACAGAACGACACAGGGAAAGAGGGAAAGAGCAGCCAGCTGTCGAGCATCAGAGAAAAGAAAAAGGAGTGATCGAACACAAAGAGAGAATACGTTAGGCTGGGTCGGCTGAACCCGAGGATGTGGAGGGATTACAAACCCTTCAAAGCAAAACAGAAGAAAACATCTCAAACTGCACTGTGAAGACTCCAGAACTCCTGCACTGAGGAAAGAAAGGAATATCTTAACATGTTTTTGCTCATGTGTTATTTGTTAGATCCTCAAAGTGTTATCAGCATTGGATTAATTAATTGCAGTAATAATGAACAACATGCCAATCCCATCAGCTGGAGCAGTAGATAATAATCTCTTTAATGTGACTTGTTTAAGCAATTATGAGTGGATTCATTCAAACAAGGCCGGCTGGCAGAGTCCACACATTTAAATGAAAGTAACAAAGGTTCTGAGACCGCACCCAGCCACATGTTGCCATGCGGCACACATGTGAAGGTATAATGAAGAGGGCTGCTCCTCCACCCTGTCAGAGGAGGAAAAATGATTAATAATCTTTACTAAGGTAAAAGTGCTGATACATTAATGTTACGTGGAAGACATTTCTTAAACAAAAGCTGCTCATTCTGCTGCAAAATGTCCACTATATTATTATACATTCGACATTGATTGTTAATATTGTTCAATTTATGAACACACACACACACAAAAGGACACGGTAACGTTGTGATTCACTTCAATTAATGATAACTACGGAGCTTGCTAACAGCAAGGCACAAGGCTACTTCACTGATTTAGCTAATGTAAGATACAAATGCTGTCGAGCCCTCACTGCTTGTAAAATACTGTTCTCCATCATTTTTCTCCCGGGTTGTTGTGATCACATGACTGACAAAGCCGTGCTCTGATAGGCCAGAAGTCGGTTCGATTGCATTCAGGCTCGATTGCTTATCCTGTCTGAGTAGCCCGGATGATGTTGCATCGCAATTTCGGACATCGAATTTTAAACACCGAAATATTTGACGTTGAATTTTTTTCACTTGCATTTTTACATTTGAATTTCACATAGGATAATTCGGAGCAAAAATATTCAGATACACGATTTTCAAAGTAATTATTTTCAATGCTATAAATTCGGGGGCTGATCAAATTCAAATACTTCTGTCTCTTGTTTGCTTCCATAACAGCATTTCACAAAACACAACAGCATTTCAGAAAACGCCACAGCGTTTCAGAAAACGCAACAGCATTTCACAAAATGTGCGGCAACCTGGAAAGGCAACCTGGAAAGGCAATCAGCCACCTCCACGCTTTGGCAATGCGTCCAAACCGCAACAAACAGTTCTCCATGTCCTCACCGCACTGGTACTGTGGAATCTCCGCACCGCTCAGTGCCTCCACCCAGGCGCCGGCCGATCAGGCTGGCCATCGGAGTTCGAATGAGGAAACGGATCACCAACCGGAACAGAAGTCTGTAGGTCCCGGAGCTCCGCCAACAGCAACCCCTCTCGCCCTGGTCCACTGGCCGACCCCGAGGCCGCAGGAGCCGCAGGAGCCGCTGGGCCCACCCAGGACCCGTCCTCATCATCGTCCTCCATCTCCCATGCCCGCTCCGACCCGGCAGCCGCGCTCTCCTCCTGCTGCTGACACCGGGATCTTTTCCCGGAAGGAAAAGCAGTTCAGTCTTGTCAAGGTTGAGCTTGAGGTGATGAGCAGACATCCACTGAGAGATGTCAGCTAGACAAGCAGAGATGCATGCGACGACCTGGGTCTCTGAGCGGGGAAAGGACAGAATTAATTGGGTGTCGTCAGCGTAGCAGTGGTATGAAAAACCATGCGGGCTAATGACAGATCCGAGCGAGTTTGTGTACAAGGAGAAGAGGAGGGGACCAAGAACAGAGCCCTGAGGGACCCTGTAGTTAATTGACAAGGGTCGGACTCTGACCCTCTCCAAGTTACCCTGTAGGTACGGTCTTTGAGGTATGAGGTGAGGAGGGAAAGTGCAGTGCCTGAAACTCCAAGTTCTTGGAGAGTGCGAAGGAGGATCTGATGGTTCATCGTGTCGAATGCAGCAGACAGGTCCAGAAGGATGATGACAGAGGAGAGGGATGCTGCTTTGGCAGCGTGCAGTTCCTCAGAGAAAGCAAGGAGAGCAGTTTCTGTGGAGTGACCTGCCTTGAAACCAGACTGGTGCAGATCCAGAAGGTTGTTCTGATGGAGATAACAGGAGAGTTGTTTAAAGACAGCGCGTTCAAGTGTTTTAGACAGGAACGGGAGGAGAGAGACAGGCCTGTAGTTTATAACATCAGACGGGTTGAGAGTGGGTTTCTTTAGGAGAGGGTTTACTCTTGCCTCCTTGAGAGTGTTTGGAAAGTGACCAGAAGTTAGAGAAGTGTTGATGAAATGGGAGAGAAACGGTAGAATATCAGGAGCGATAGTCTGAAGGAGGTTTGAAGGGATAGGGTCCAGAGGACAGGTGGTAGGGCGGGCAGAGGTAATGAGGGTAAGAACCTCACTTGGAGAGAGGGGAAAAGGAGGTCAGTGTGTGGGTGAAAGGAGGGTCTGGTGACCCACCAGTAGAGGTGAGTCAGAAAAAGAAGAGCGAATATCATCAACCTTTTTTTCAAAGTAGTTAACAAAGTCGCTTGACAGAAGTGAGGAGGGGGGAGGGGCTTTTGGAGGGTCCAAGAGGGTGGAGAAGATGGAAAATAGTTTTTTGGGATTTGAATAGGAAGATTGGATCTTATCTTGAAAGAAAGTGCTTTTTGCCTGAGAGATCGAAGCAGAGAAAGAGGAGAGGAGAGCTTGATAGGTTAGGAGGTCGTCATGGTGTTTGGATTTCCACCGTTTCCGCTCTGCTGCCCGAAGGATGGTTCTATTAGCACGCAGTGCATCATTTAGCCAGGGAGCAGGAGGGGACTGACGAGCCTGCCGAGATGTGAGAGGACAGAGAGAGTCCAGAGAGGATGAGAGAGTAGAGAGGAGAGTTTCTGCAGCAGAGTTTGGAGGTAGGAGTTGGAACGAGTCAGAGGAAGGGAGGGCTGAGAGCACCGATGAGGCAAAGATAGAGGGGGAGAGGGAACGGAGGTTACGGCGGACAGGTGCAGGATGAGAAGAGATTAGTTCGTTATGTTTGGATAGGGGTAGAGAGAATGAAATGAAGAAGTGATCGGAGGTGTGGAGCGGGTTTACAGAGAGGTTAGAAGTAGCGCAGTTCCTTGAGAATATGAGATCAAGGACATTGCCAGCTTTATGAGTTGGTGGGGATGGAGACAGTGAGAAAGCAAAGGCGGTTAACAGAGATGTTAGTTCGTCTATCTTCCCTGTCTGGAGGTTGAAGTCTCCGAGAAGTACAGCGGGAGGGCCAGTTTCAGGGATGTGTGAGAGGAGATGATCTAATTCCTCCAAGAAGTCCCCCAAGGCGCCTGGTGGACGGTAGAGAACAACAATGGTTAACTGTATAGGATGGGTTACTGTGACGGCATGGAATTCAAAGGTGGAAGGAGTGAAGTTAGGTAGCTTGAAGAGGGATAAGCTCCAGTTGGGAGAGAACAGGAGACCAGTGCCACCTCCTCTGCCAGTGGGTCTGGGTGTATGGGAGAAGGAATATGCAGTGGAAAGAGCTGCTGGGGTGGATGTGTTGGATGGAGTAATCCAGGTCTCAGTGAGAGCAAGGAAATTCAGAGACTGCAGGGAAGCGTAGCCAGAAGTGAAGTCAGCCTTAGGAACAGCTGACTGGGATGGGCTCAGAACAGTCTCATAATACACACATGCACACAGAAGGATTCACACTTGTATTTCCGGATCCACACTTGTGTTTTTCAATGCACACACAAATGTGTTCCGTTTCATATAGGCCTACATGTAAATAAAATCCAAATACAGAAAGAAGTTTTACATATGTATGTTTGATCCACACATATTTGTTTTCCGTTTAAATCCTCTGAACCTGCAAACACAAACCGCTTTCTGTGCACAGATCGCTGTGCATTCGTGTGTGGGTTTTTTGAGACTCCCCTGACGGTCAGCCGATTCGTACTTGTAATTTTTCTATCTATAGCCAATCAGATGTCTCCTCAATTCTAAGCCAATCACATGAGCGCGCCCCCACGAGGGTAGATTTCTTGCGTTCATGACGTAGTGCTTCATATACGCATTTTGCGCAGTCCGGAGCTGACAGCTCCATGGAGCCACTATCCGAACCATTGAATGCTTGTGTACACAAAAACGGCAGGCAAAACCGTTTTAAATGTGTGTTTCCTGTGTGGCGAATACAGCTGCTTTATTTATGTCTGTATGAAGTTGTTGTGAGTGTGGAGGGAGCAGCTACAGGTTAGCTTAGCTTAGCCTAATCGATCAGTGCACTACGAAGCCAGTGCTAGACAGTGAACTGTCAACGGGGGAGCCCCGCCGGTCATTATCGGCCGATATTCACTCTTAATAGTTTGATCGGTGCTCTCTATAAAGGCCGATCAGGAGAGCTGGATCTGATCGATATGGACATAAACGCGAGTGAAGTGTAACCGGACGCGAGAGAGAGATCAGATCAGCTGCTGAGTCTGATGGACACCAGAGACACGCAGCTCTGCATAATCACCTGAAGCTCCGCCCTCTGTTTAGCAAGCTGACCGGACTGCGCAAAATGCGTATATGATGTGTCATGAACGCAATAAATCATACCCTCGTGGGGGCGCGCTCATGTGATTGGCTTAGAATGAAGGAGACATCTGATTGGCTATAGATAGAACAAATTACAAGTACGAATCGGGTGAGCGTCAGGGGAGTCTCAAAAAACCCACACACGAATGCACAGCGATCCGTGCACAGAAAGCTGTTTGTGTTTGCAGGTTCAGAGGTTTTAAACGGAAAACAAATGTGTGGATCAAAAATACATATGTGAAACCTTTTTCTGTATTTGGATTTTATTTACATGTATATAAAACGGAACACATTTGTGTGTGCATTGAAAAACACAAGTGTGGATCCGGAAATACAAGTGTGAATCCTTCTGTGTGCATGTGTGTATTGTGAGACTGTTCTGAGCCCATAGACTGGCAGTTCCACAGGCCACCTGCAACTAGCTGTTGGATCTCAGTGGAGCATGTGGGATAGACGAGAGCAGGCCGGTTATATCGATTAGGAGATGCACGGGGCCAGTGATAATTGCGACACATGAACAGGAATGGAGAAAATACACATGATTATAGCATGAGGGGCTAAAAAACCAAATAAAATAAAATACTAGAGATACTTAGCTCAATCAAAGTAGGATTTGCCTCCTCTTTGCCTCCCTCGTGACTCCAACAGGACTCCAGCAGGACTCCAACAGGACTCCAATGTCTTTGTCAGTATTTGACTCCAGCAGGACTCCAATGTCTTTGTCAGTCTTCGTCTGACGCTGAAGTTGACGCTCCAGGAAAGAGCTACCTAAAATGGACACCTGATTGCTGAGTTCTCACAGCTGTGGGGCCATACCCCTCTAATTAGTTAACTCTCTACAGCTGATGGGCGACAGCAGAGTCTTCCTGCCTATTGTAATGCAGGGTTGAGACGAGTGACCCACTGAGACCTGTGTAACAGGTTCTGTTGAGCAGATCTGAGATTTAAAATCTCACAAAAGCGCCATTTCAGCTACAATAACTGCAGAACAATTATACAGAGTAGAATAAATGAAACAGAGAAGTCTATTTAAACAAGAATATAACTTACAGTGATTGCTGCGTCAATAGGTAGTGTCGTCACCCGGTCTAGATGCACACTGAGTTCTTCAGATTTATAATAGCAACAAAAAAAAAATAGCGAACCAGCACAAGTTAGACAACAAAATCAAAATCCACAAACAGTGTTCTGAGTGACACAGTCCAAAAAAAATACAAGGAACCAACACTGTCCCTTTTGACCCCATAGCTCCTCCCACAGGCTCACCGTCAACAGGTGACACAATCAACTCAAAACCACATTTCAACAAAAGAATCCGACCCAAACATACACAGGTTAACCACCTCTTAACATAATCATTCCCCGTAATTAACAAATGTAAAATAAATAAGAAATTGCATGGTTCATTTGACGGAAGAGAGCAGGAAATGTTTGGTGTGTGTGTGGTGTGTGTGTGTGTGTGTCGGCTGTCAGTGGCAGAGTCAGTCACTCTGTGACCCGCTCTGTCACAGCCACACACACACACATACACACACACACACACACACACACACACACACACACACACACACACACACACACACACACACACACACTCTCTCTAACACACACACATACACACACTCTCTCTCTCTCACACACACACACACACACACACACACACACACACACACACACACACACACACACACACACACACACCACACCTCACACACACACACATACACACACTCTCTCTCTCACTCACACACACACACACACACACACACACACACACACACACACACACACACACTGGATGTCTCTAATACCTCATTCACACCAACGGTGTTTCAGGGCCGGTTCGGAGCTGGAGCTTGAAAAGCACCGGGTTTTCCTGTTCACACCGCAGCGGAGCAGCCTCTTAGCTCCGGAATCCGGTTTGTTTCAAGCACCAAATAATTGTCCGGCTAGAGCAAAAGCACCGCATACGTCACGCTTACGTCGAGGCGGGGTCAGGGGCGGGATCAACTCCTGAACAACAACAAAAAGCCTGCGATGGAGAAACTTAACAAGCAGCAGTGGTCCACTGAAGAGACCAGTTACCTACTGGGAATATGGTGTTCCGAAGAGGTACAGAGGAAGCTGGAGCACAATCGGCCATTGTTGTTGTTGTCGGTGTGAGCTGTGAGGGGTTTCCGCGTGGTTTGGCTAACGGTTACGTCATGACGCAAACGATGACGCAATGATGCAGCACCAGTCGGACTCTGGGCAGTGTGAAAAAAGCCGGAGCTAAACCGAAGAACCGGTTCTGAACCTGAAAAGCTCTAGCACGGAGCTTGAACCGGAGTTGCGTTGGTGTGAATGAGGTATAATACATACAGTTGCAAGAAAAAGTATGTGAACCCTTTGGAATTACCTGGATTTCTGCATAAGTTGGACAAGCCACTGCTGTCCACGTTTGAAGTTTGCAAAAGAGCACCTGGATGTTCCAAAAATATTCTGTGGACAGATGAAACCAAAGTTGAGTTGTTTGGAAGGAACACACAACGCTATGTGTGGAGAAACATCAAAACCTCATCCCAACTGTGAAGTATGGTGGAGGGAGCATCATGGTTTGGGGCTGCTTTGCTGCCTCAGGGCCTGGACAGATTGCCATCATTGACGGAAAAATGAATTCTCAAGTTTATCAAGACATTTTGCTGGAGAACTTAAGGCCATCTGTCCACCAATTGAAGCTCAACAGAAGATTGGTGATGCAACAGGACAACGACCCAAAGCACAGAAGTAAATCAACAACAGAATGGCTTCAACAGAAGAAAATACGCCTTCTGGAGTGGCCCAGTCAGAGTCCTGACCTCAACCCAATTGAGATGCTGTGGCATGACCTCAAGAGAGCGATTCACACCAGACATCCCAAGAATATTGCTGAACTGAAACAGTTTTGTAAAGAGGAATGGTCCAAAATCCTCCTGACCGTTGTGCAGGTCTGATATGCAACTATAGGAAACGTTTGGTTGAAGTTATTGCTGCCAAAGGAGGGTCAACCAGTTATTAAATCTAAGGGTTCACATACTTTTTCCACCCTGCACTGTGAATGTTTACATGGTGTGTTCAATAAAAACATGAAAACATATAATTGTTTGTGTGGTTTTAGCTTAAGCAGACTGTGTTTGTCTATTGTTGTGACTCAGATGAAGATCAGAACACATTTTATGACCAATTTATGCAGAAATCCAGGTAGTTCCAAAGGGTTCACATACTTTTTCTTGCAACTGTATGTAAAGACACACACACACACACACACACACACCACACACACACACACACACACACACACACTGAACATCTCTACCACACACACACACACACACACACACACACACACACACACACACACACACACACACACAACACAACCACACACTCTCTCTCTCACACAGACACACACTCACTCACACACACTGAACATCTCTACCACACACACACACACACACACACACACACACACACACACACACACACACACACACACACACACACACACTGAACATCTCTACCACACACACACACACACACATACACACACTCTCTCTCTCACTCACACACACACACACACACACACACACACACACCACACACACACACACACACACACACACACACACACACATACACACACACACACACACACACACACACACACCACACACATACACACACACACACACACACACACACACACACACACACACACACATGCACACACTGGATGTCTCTAATACACACACATGCACACACTGGATGTCTCTAATACATAAAGACACACACACAAACAGGCCAAAGGCCTTTGCCCACCTAACCATTGTTTTTATGGGTGAACCTCCCAATGATTGATGTCAGACATCTCATTTCGTTTTTCTACACCTCACACTCTCCAAAACAAAACACCCCTTCAAAAGAAAAGCCCTATAGATGTAATGCTACTTGAACTTATACTACTACTACTACGTACATGTGATATCTAACTCCTTCAGCCTACTTTCAGCTGCACAAACTATTCAACTATTAACTTATTCAGCTATTGCAGGACATTGAGGCTATACATGTTGTTGTTTATACCTTTTTTCAAACTTTTTCTTTGAAATATTAAACTTCTTCACTATGTTTCCTCCTCTTCCAGTTTAACATTTCACTTTCAAGTTTTCAACAAAGTCATTGCAATGCATTTCAGCTGTAACATTTTGATTCAAATCATTTCACTTTTCTGCATTTCTCCGCTAAGTTCAGCAACACACTTACTTGGTCTCTGTAGCTAAAAGCAGCTTCCATTCAGCTAATAACATATTCAGCTTTTTCTGCATTTTCAGCTAAATTCAGCCACAAATGTTCACAGTTTACAGCATTCACACACATTTTTTGCAGGAAATGCATTTTCTAGTTCAGTCTGATCATCATATGTTGTCAATCAAATAAAAATAAAACCACACCCACACAATATAGTTTTGGAGTGTTAAAGTGCTATTAAAAAAACAAAAACCCAATCATGCTTTATTCCTCATGACTCATGTTCAATGATATACAAATATGAACCGAAAGAAAACACTAACAGTTGTGAAGAGGGAATGGAGAGCAACACAATGCTCTACAATGCTCTACAACAAGCGGAATAAGTAATAATCCTGGGGAATAATAATAGATACTTTTTCTAATATTTATCATTTTACCAACTGTTTATTTCCTACCTTACACATAACACACTCTTTAAATTGAGTTGATTCTTGCATATTTGTACAGCTTGTGAAACTTGTTTTTGTAATATTATTTTGTTTTCACCTGACATATTAAATTAACTGTTTTTATGGTAGTGTATCTCAACTTATCCAATTATATAATTTTTGTAACACTGATTGACCTTGAAACTAGGATGGTTTATGCAATCTTGTCATCAATTTCATTTTCGTTTCGTTATCGCTGCATAATAGGGGAGGTTTCTTCATTAGCAATTTGTTGGCTTCTTACCTCTCTTGTGCAATGTTCTAACTTTCTCTTAAATTCTTTATGTTTTTTAAAATGTTAAACATATATATGTACAATCAAACAAAAAACGTTTAATGCTAAAAAGGAATCCGAGGAGCAATAGTTTATATCTTTATCTTATAACTGTTGAATAATATCTATATTGTTGCTATTGTTATGTTTATTTCAATTTTATTTTTTTAACGATTATCAATTTAAACCTTTAAATACTTCGGCCCATCTGTGGGAATTTTGTGTTGAACAAGAAAATGTATTAAATATTTTGAAAAGAAAATATTTTGAGTGCACCCATTATCCCAGCGGTTCTGTGTATATTCTTTGTGCTCCACCCCCTCCAGAACACGAGGTGGCGGTAAACGTGTTGTGCAATTGAAATCTCACTAAAGCGGCAGAAGAAGAAAGAAGCCGACTGACAGTCAGCCAGTGCATTCTGGGATATGTTATGCACAATAATGGCGGTCAATCAGCAGACTTGCAATTCTCTTACACTAACGTCTCTACTTTTAGCATTTCTTCTCCAAACGTGTCGGACTTTTGCCGAAGAATTGAATTGGGATGAGAATGGCTACGTGTTGTACTGCCCGTGCATGGGTAACTCCCTTTTTGTAGCTGATACTTTTAAATTTTAAATTCATGTTGCATGAAAACAGTAGAGCTAGCGAAGCCCAGACTTTAGACGTCCATTAGTTTACAGTGGAGGTCTGTGGAGGCTCATGATGCATACACATGTCGCACGACCTGGGGGGAAATACAGTGCAAGAAAAGCAAAGATGTTCTAATGTTTCAATATCAGAATAACAAAAGAAACATATCTTTAGATGTCATTCTAATCGGTGGTGTAAGAAAGTTAGCAGCTAACTGAGTGGAGTTTATTTCTTTTTTTAATGAGTAGCCTACCAACAACATAGCTTTCAGAGTCTTCAAATAATAAAATCCAGAAGGCACAGGTTCATACAGAAGACAAGAATAAACATAACAACAATTGACAAAACTCATTGTCAAATGTAGGGTTTGCTTTTATAAATGTGGATTTATGAATTTAAAATGTACACAGAATAACAATATTATTGAAAAAATTATCTATATGGTTGTCTAAAGTTAAATGAATTATTTATTTTTTTGAACAAATCACACATTTTGGAAAAGCCTACTGAGTGGCGCTTAGGACAAGCAGTGTGTAATACTGAGAGTAATAATAGAAGCACAACGTCCCCTCCGGTCAGTCAGGTGTCCACTTTCTGAAGAAGAGGTATAACGTTTACTGTTGATGCTGAGAGCATAAAGTGCCCACTGTTATTGTTTAGGTCGCTTTGGAAACCAGGCAGATCACTTCCTGGGATCTCTGGCCTTTGCCAAGATGTTGAACCGAACCCTGGCAGTACCTCCCTGGATAGTGTACCGCCACCACACACCCCCGTACACCAATGTGAGTACAGGCAGAGAGCAGCACACACTGACAGACATACAGCATTTATCAGAGAGAGAGCTTCCAAAGGGACATCTGAGTGTTTAAGCAGCCAATTCATAATAATCAGAATAAAAACAACATGAGGACACAGATAGGATCCATTGGGTGTCTGATTTAGAATCTGTATGTAGCTATGTGCAATATGTGATTTTACTATTGTTATCTAGCTGCTATTACAATACTTTCTTCTTGCTACAATTGACTTATTTCATGAATACTGCTGCTGCTACTTACTGGCACATACTTACTACTTACTTACACATTCAGGTTCCTACCTGAATGTGTGCTTCTTTAAATTGTAAAAATTAAATATGTGAATGCCTTTCATCTTATAGTGTTTTATTTGTTGTCTCTATCTATACTTTTGCTGTAAATATGTCAATGTCCCCTCTGTGGGACAAATAAAGAATTCTGATTCTGATGTATTGGATAGACAGTCATGATAGTGTCCCGTAATGTATTATGTGCTACATAAGTGGGCATTTCAAGTAGATATAATTTAAAGCTATACAGTAAGGTGTTGCACACTTAACTGCACACTGAAAATAGATAAAGGGATGGGAATCCTTACTGGACCCAGTATTACCTGTCACCAATTTATCGATGCTTTTTAATGTTTTGGCTTCTCAATTGGACACTCAACAAAAATATAAACGCAACACTTTTGTTTTTGCTCCCATTTTTCATGAGATGAACTCAAAGATCTAAAACATTTTCTATATACACAAAATAACCATTTCTCTCAAATATTGTTCACAAATCTGAAAAAATCTGTGATAGTGAGCACTTTTCCTTTGCAGAGATAATCCATCCCACCTCACAGGTGTGGCATATCAAGATGCTGATTAGACAGCATGATTATTGCACAGGTGTGCCTTAGGCTGGCCACAATAAAAGGCCACTCTGAAACGTGCAGTTTTGCTTTATTGGGGGGGTCTGGGGGGGTCAGTATGACCACCATTTGCCTCACGCAGTGCAACACATCTCCTTCGCATAGAGTTGATCAGGTTGTTGATTGTGGCCTGTGGAATGTTGGTCCACTCCTCTTCAATGGCTGTGCCAAGTTGCTGGATATTGGCAGGAACTGGAACACGCTGTCGTATACGCCGATCCAGAGCATCCCAAACATGCTCAATGGGTGACATGTCCGGTGAGTATGCTGGCCATGCAAGAACTGGGATGTTTTCAGCCTCCAGGAATTGTGTACAGATCCTTACAACATGGGGCCGTGCATTATCATGCTGCAACATGAGGTGATGGTCGTGGATGAATGGCACAACAATGGGCCTCAGGATCTCGTCACGGTATCTCTGTGCATTCACAATGCCATCAATAAAATGCACCTGTGTTCGTCGTCCATAACATACGCCTGCCCATACCATAACCCCACCACCACCATGGGCCACTCGATTCACAACATTGACATCAGAAAACCGCTCACCCACACGACGCCACACACGCTGTCTGCCATCTGCCCTGAACAGTGAAAACCGGGATTCATCCGTGAAGAGAACACCTCTCCAACGTGCCAGACGCCATCGAATGTGAGCATTTACCCACTCAAGTCGGTTACGACGACGAACCGGAGTCAGGTGGAGACCCCGATGAGGACGACGAGCATGCAGATGAGCTTCCCTGAGACGGTTTCTGACAGTTTGTGCAGAAATTCTTTGGTTATGCAAAGCGATTGTTGCAGCAGCTGTCCGAGTGGCTGGTCTCAGACGATCTTGGAGGTGAACATGCTGGATGTGGAGGTCCTGGGCTGGTGTGGTTACACGTGGTCTGCGGTTGTGAGGCCGGTTGGATGTACTGCCAAATTCTCTGAAACGCCTTTGGAGACGGCTTATGGTAGAGAAATGAACATTCAATTCACGGGCAACAGCTCTGGTGGACATTCCTGCTGTCAGCATGCCAATTGCACGCTCCCTCAAAACTTGCGACATCTGTGGCATTGTGCTGTGTGATAAAACTGAACATTTAGAGTGGCCTTTTATTGTGGCCAGCCTAAGGCACACCTGTGCAATAATCATGCTGTCTAATCAGCATCTTGATATGCCACACCTTCGAGGTGGGATGGATTATCTCGGCAAAGGAGAAGTGCTCACTATCACAGATTTTTTCAGATTTGTGAACAATATTTGAGAGAAATAGTTATTTTGTGTATATAGAAAATGTTTTAGATCTTTGAGTTCATCTCATGAAAAATGGGAGCAAAAACAAAAGTGTTGCATTTATATTTTTGTTCAGTGTATATAAAACGATACATGGCTACTTTTCATGAATGAATGCCAAATTGAATGGAGACTGTTGGCTCTGGTCTTACCATTTTGACAATAACAAAGCATTGGAATATGACCACCTTATTATTTATAGCGGAATGACCCTATGCTGCTTCATTCCGTTGTGTTCTCTCCAGGTCCATGTTCCCTACAGTGAGTTCTTCCAGCTGGAGGCCCTGTCGGCCTACCACCGTGTGCTCAGTCTGGAGGCCTTCATGGAGAAGCTGGCCCCCAAACACTGGCCCTCCGGACAGAGAAAAGCCTACTGCTTTGAGACTGCTGCCCAGAGGAGTGCAGACAAGAAATCCTGCCCCATGAAGGTGAGAGGAGTCAGTGTGTGATCCACCAGTGTCAGGTATCTAAGGAGAAGTATATTTATCTGATTACAGGTGCATCTCAATAAATTAGAATGATGTGGAAAAGTTAATTAATTTCAGTAATTCTATTTAAAAGGTGAAACTCATATATCATATAGATGAATTTCACACAAAGTGAATTATTTCTAGCGTTTATTTGTTTCAATCTTTATGATTAAGGCTTACAGCTAAAGAAAACCCCAAATTCAGTTTCTCAGAAAATTTGAATATTACACAAGGGCAATGAAAAAACGTATTTTTAATACAGAAATGTCGGCCTTCTGAAAAGTTTGTTCACGTTTATGCACCCGGTACTTGGTTTGGCCTCCTTTAGCATGAATTACTGCATCAGCCTGTGGCTCTGCTGAGGTGTGACGGAGCCCAGAGTGCTTAGATAGCGGCCTTCAGCTCGTCTGCGTTGTTGTAGGGTGTTGTCTTCCCCTTGACAATACCCTATTAAGGTTCAGCTCAGGCCACTTTGCTGGCCAATCAAGCACAGTAATTCCATGGTCATTAAACCAGGTATTGGTGCTTATGGCAGTGTGGGCAGGGGCCAAGTCCTGCTGGAAAATGAAATCAGCATCTCCATACAGCTGGTCATAAGAAGAATGTTAAAATGCTTTATTTATTGTTATGGTTCCAAATATTTGTCAAAATGTGCTTTTTAGCTAATCTACTTGTTATCTGTATTTTAGCTTCTTGGTTTAACTTCATTCTAAATGAAGTCTCTCCCTCAATGTCTTTCCAAGTTAAATTAAAGAATGAATACAATCAGCCTCATTTGAGAGAAGGTGCTGCAGAGCCTGAGCCTGTGTCAGTATTGATGTGAGGGTGAAATGCTGCCCCCTGGTGGCTCATGGGAACACGCTCAGAATCATGTTGCTGCTGTTACACTGTCTTTGCTCTGATGTGGGCCAATGGTTCTGATTGATTTCCAGGATGGGAACCCGTTTGGTCCATTCTGGGACCACCTGGGTGTGGAGTTTGACCAGTCTGTGTTGTTCGGTGGTATTTCCTTCAGTGCCCACCACCATCTTCAGTGGATTAAGAAGTGAGTACACTACTGTAGAACTGTTTAGGATTATTACAGATGACCAGACCCGGCCCCATGGGGCCCGCCCATCCAGGATTTGGGCCCGCCCAGGAGAAATCAGGGCTGAATAAAACATTTAAACATTTTTATTATTATGTTTATTGTTGTTATTTGTAGGGCTTTGTCCTAATATTTATTTTTGTATTAAACTATGTTGAAAGATTAGTTTAATATCTTTTTCTATTTTGCTAGGAAATTCTGAATGAAAGTCTGCGCGCGAGACCGGTTTTTCGCTGGGTTGAGTCGTGTGTGGATTTTTTTTAAGTGTGGTTTTTTTGAGTGAGATACGGCACAGCAGCCTGTCAGTTTACTCAGGCTAGGTTAGTTTGGCTGTTATCATGTATATTTATCTGCAACAATGGATTGATATCCATTGTTGCAGATAAATATACATGAAAAGTACACATGGAAGTGGTTCACGAACAAAAAGAGCTCACAAAAGGATGGCAACTCAGCGCCAGATGCAGGCACTTTAGAAGAAATCAGTTACGTTACCAACGAGCTAGCAAGCCAGCCAGGGACAGCATCTTTAAAATAACTGTTACGTAAAGAAAAACACACAAGGGAGGCTGGCAATGAATTATATTTTGAAGAAAAATTGACTCTCAAGCCTTCTCACTAACTCCCTCGCTCAACCTCTCTCTCCCTTTCTCTCCCTCGCTTAACCTTTCTCTCTCTCTCCCTCGCTCAACCTCTCTCTCTCTCTCTATCTCCCTCGCTCAACCTCTCCACCCTGTGTTCGCTCAAGTTTGCCTGTGTGCTCGCTCAAGTTGGCACAGCGTTACAAATGTGCCACAAAACCAACCAATGGATGTATAATAAGACCGTCAACAGCCTGATGGCAACCTAAAACCCCTCAGATCGAAGATATGATTGGAGACGAAAACAGCCAATCACAGAATAAAATAAAATATGATATATATTAAAGAAAATTCAATATAAGCTTAATGCTGCGTTCACACCGGACGCGATGCGAATATTCGCTTCGCTCTAATCGCTCGAGTTTCACCGCGGCTGCCAGCTGTGTTTACTCGCATCATTCAAACAAGACGCGCTCGGGAGCTACAACTACAACAAAATGAACATATTTTACCGTGATTAAATTGTAATACACGTTTCTAAATGATGCCGACGTAACAACATACTGATACAGGTTAGTAAAAACCATGAATTAATGCTTTGACAAGTCTGCAGACAGACGGCAGGCGAAAAACCTTTTAGAATGCTTGTTTTCTGAATGGAGATTGGGTCGACCAGGCTAAGCTAACGTTGTATATGCTCACTCCACACTCATAACAACGGCCTACAGACATAAATAAAGCAGCGACTGTATTCGCCATGACACAGACAGTCTGTGGTTTGTACTTGTTTAACTTCTGTACAGTTTCTGAACAGATATGAGGAGCTGTGATCTCTGTGTGCTAACTGTTAACAGCTAACGGCTGATGTTTTCTGGTTGAACGTCAGTGACGGCAGGCTGAGATCCTCACCGATGATTGGCTTCCGCGAGAACGCGTCACGTGAATTTGACGCTCGAGTTGAAAAAGTTTAACTCTCGCGTTTGACGCGCCACTGTTCAATCGCCTCAATCGCGTGATTCATGCCGCGTCCACCGCTTCATGCTCGTCGTCGGAGCGAATTTGCGTCTGTCCGCGTCTCTGCATTGACATGTAATCGCGCCACCCCCAAACATCGCATCGCGTCTGGTGTGAACGCAGCATAAGTAGTGAAAGTAAATTGTCTATTTAAAAAAATGGAATACAAATATTTATATAAATATCAGTAAACCGGTCAGCTGCCTACATCTATTTAAGACCCCCAAAAAAATGCTATATTTAGAATATTTTCACCACTTTACCTCACAGTCAGACAGCCCTTTCTGACAAGGAGCCAAAGCCGTTATCCCAGCTCTCTTCAAAGCAACCTGGACAAAAAACACCATTCTAATTCATAGAAGAAGAAGCTTGCTGGCCTACCTTTGCCTCCATCAGTCAGTTTGTTTTTGTTAATGTGTGACGTTGGTGTTGATTGAGGCAGCGGTAGACTAGCAAAAACTGCTCTGAAAAGTGGAAATACTGTTTGAGCCGTAAAACTATTCTGAATATAGCGTACATTTACACTGTTGGCTTTTTTAGTAACTAAAATCAGTTTTGCTGCTGTACCGGTTTGTTTCTACAAACTCCACCATTTGCTGTAGGTAAAACACTGACTGTGGATAAATATCTCATACAAACATTATGGATGTAACGATATACCGAATATCGCGGTATCGTGATAAATAAACGTCTCAATACCGTCGTGAGACTGACAAAATCTACCGCGATATTACATGGTTAATTCATTTATAATAATTCCTAATTTTTTTTTTAAACCTTTGTTTAACCAGGTGGTCCCATTGAGATCATCAATCTCTTTTTCAAGGGAGACCTGTCCAACATGGCAGCAAGTAGGTTACAACATCAACATAAAACAACAGATAACACAAAAGGACATCATATTTACAGGGCTACTAGAGACATTGACAAGTACCAACAGTATATTTATATCTCGCCCTGTCAATAAGCATCACCTTCTTGGCAAAAACTATTGTTTTTGAAGTGGTGGAGAGACAATGCACAGTTTTACCCACTGCTGTCACCCATGGCCAAAGCATATCTCTCTGTCCCACAGAGGTGGCGTTAGAATTTTTCGCTGTCCGTCATTTTGACAGACAGGATCGTAACATTTACGTCATAATCCTTTATTACCCGTTGGGTCTGAACTTGCCACTAACGTGTCACGCTGAAAGCAGTGCATGAATTGGGCTCACCGGGATGGGACTTACCCATCTGGTACCGTTACTTCTTACTGAGTACCGGTACGGCGGTAGGCCTACTCAGTACTCAGTAGATGCGTCATTTCGGTTCAAATACATCTAACTCAGATGCCTTCACCACAATTGTACACAGTACATTTCTCTGAGTAAAATTGACTCAAATTGAAGAAAATGTTACTCTAAAAATATTACATTTGGTCCCAACCTATATATGTAAAATGTACTCTTTGTTCAGAGTTGTATTTTTAGAGTTCATTTTACTCTATTACGTGCCTAGATTTGACTCTGCTTAATGGTTATTTACTCTATGTAGTGTATATTAAAATTAACTCTACTGCCATTTTACTCATAGAAGGTAATTTTACTAAAAATAGAAAGTAATTTTACTCCCAATGGAACGTCATTTCACTCCAACTAGAAGGTAATTTTACTCCCAATAGAAGGTAATTTTACTCAGAATAGAATAAATTAACCATAATGATCTTTACAATAAAGAGCTTACGAAATGAAGGACAATACTGTTCTTATTACGATAATATATACTATTATTAATGGTAAATCATTTGTCATTCATGACAATATGCCCGCTGTATTTATAAATCGTGATTTATTACAACTTTCCATGCTCAATTCTGATGTTACACAACCGCTCCGAACAAAACAGCTTTCGCCGGTTAGTGTAACAATGAAGCACAAAACGCCTCTTTGTATTAAGCGAGCTGCCACATAAAGTACAGCTTAACATGCTAACCTTTGGTGAGCTACAGTAAAGCTAACTTCATGTTCAACACAAAACCTTTAACGTGCATTACGTTGACGATTTTAAACACAACTTAACGGTCTCTACTACCTCATTCACACCAACAGTGTTTCAGGGCCGGTTCGGAGCTGGAGCTTGAAAAGCACCAGGTTTTCCTGTTCACACCACAGCGGAGCAGCCTCTTAGCTCCGGAATCCGGTTCGTTTCAAGCACCAAAAAATTGTCCGGCTAGAGCAAAAGCACCGCATACGTTACGCTTACGTCGAGGCAGGGGCAGGGGCAGGGGCGGGATCAACTCCTGAACAACAACAAAAAGCCGGCGTTTTATTCAGTTTGTACACAACGATGGAGAAACTTAACAAGCAGCAGTGGTCCACTGAAGAGACCAGCTACCTACTGGGAATCTGGTCTTCTGAAGAGGTACAGAGGAAGCTGGAGCACAATCGGCCATTGTTGTTGTCGGTGTCAGCTGTGAGCGGTTTCCGCACGGTTTGGCTTTATGAAGCAGGCACGCAAACGCTTACGTCATGACGCAAATGATGACGCAATGATGCAGCACCAGTCGGACTCTAGGCGGTGTGAAAAGAGCCAGAGCTAAACCGAAGAGCCGGTTCTGAACCTGAAAAGCTCTAGCACAGAGCTTTAATATACAGTAAAGAGACAAACCCACCAGCATTATAGGATATACTCAGTGCTTGAATTGCAATAAAAAAGGTGCCATGTTGCAGTACTCTAAATCAGCAACTGTTTCAAGTCAATTTATTTATACAGCCCAAAAACAAGAATTTGGCTCAAAGTCATAGTATATCCTATAATGCTGGTGGGTTTGTCTCTTTTACTGTATATTTTAGAAAGGCTCACTGTACTTAAACAAAATGACTCAGGGTGCATCTGAGATTAGAGGGGGTGCAGGGGTAAAGTGATATTTTTACAAGTGGGGAGTGGATCTAACACAAGATTTTTTTTTTTAATGTTGAAGTTAAATGCATCAATCTGGTGCACTTTGAGAGCAAAATTAAGAGAATTATGGATACATCTCAACATCCATATGAAACAGAACTGTAAACAGATTTACTATTTCTTTATGGATATTTTACAAACCACTCCCCTTTTAAACTCTATTCTGGTTTTACTGTCATATACACTGAACAAAAATATAAATGCAACACTTTTGTTTTTGCTCCCATTTTTCATGAGATGAACTCAAAGATCTAAAACATTTTCTATATACACAAAATAACCATTTCTCTCAAATATTGTTCACAAATCTGAAAAAATCTGTGATAGTGAGCACTTCTCCTTTGCCGAGATAATCCATCCCACCTCACAAGTGTGGCATATCAAGATGCTGATTAGACAGCATGATTATTGCACAGGTGTGCCTTAGGCTGGCCACAATAAAAGGCCACTCTGAATTGAATGTTAATTTCTCTACCATAAGCCGTCTCCAAAGGCGTTTCAGAGAATTTGGCAGTACATCCAACAACCGCAGACCACGTGTAACCACACCAGCCCAGGACCTTCACATCCAGCATGTTCACCTCCAAGATCGTCTGAGACCAGCCACTCAGACAGCTGCTGCAACAATCGGTTTGCATAACCAAAGAATTTCTGCATAAACTGTCAGAAACCGTCTCAGGGAAGCTCATCTACATGCTCGTCGTCCTCATCGGGGTCTCGACCTGACTCCGGTTTGTCGTCGTAACCGACTTGAGTGGGCAAATGCTCACATTCGATGGCGTATGGCATGTTGGAGAGGTGTTCTCTTCACGGATGAATCCCGGTTTTCACTGTTCAGGGCAGATGGCAGACAGCGTGTGTGGCGTCGTGTGGGTGAGCGGTTTTCTGATGTCAATGTTGTGAATCGAGTGGCCCATGGTGGTGGTGGGGTTATGGTATGGGCAGGCGTATGGTATGGGCAGGCGTATGTTATGGACGACGAACACAGGTGCATTTTATTGATGGCATTGTGAATGCACAGAGATACCGTGACGAGATCCTGAGGCCCATTGTTGTGCCATTCATCCACGACAGCGTGTTCCAGTTCCTGCCAATATCCAGCAACTTGGCACAGCCATTGAAGAGGAGTGGACCAACATTCCACAGGCCACAATCAACAACCTGATCAACTCTATGCGAAGGAGATGTGTTGCACTGCGTGAGGCAAATGGTGGTCACACCAGATACTGACTGGTTTTCGGACCCCCCCCAGACCCCCCCAATAAAGCAAAACTGCACGTTTCAGAGTGGCCTTTTATTGTGGCCAGCCTAAGGCACACCTGTGCAATAATCATGCTGTCTAATTAGCATCTTGACATGCCACACCTGTGAGGTGGGATGGATTATCTCGGCAAAGGAGAAGTGCTCACTATCACAGATTTTTTCAGATTTGTGAACAATATTTGAGAGAAATGGTTATTTTGTGTATATAGAAAATGTTTTAGATCTTTGAGTTCATCTCATGAAAAATGGGAGCAAAAACAAAAGTGTTGCATTTATATTTTTGTTCAGTGTAGTATTTCATTTTTAGTGAGTTACTCAGATGAGTACCAGGAGACAGCGTTTGGTACTCTGGTACAATTGTGGTGAAGGCAGCTCAGTTAGATGTATTTGAACCGAAATGTCTACAGGCCTAGCAGAAGATGGCATCTTTTTTACAGGAAATTCCAGCCAATCTCTGTTTTTAAACCATGAGCTGCAAAATGAGCGCCTTACCCCACTGTACAGACGAGTTGGGAACTTGTTTAAATATACCTGGGCAGGCTCTGTTTTGCCGAGGTCCTCTGGCACTTGCGGGCCACCGAGGGGTGGCGGTGTTTGGGGCGACGAAGACTGCTGCTCCGGGGGCGGGCAAAGCGGTGGCGGCACCTCATGACGCATCTACTGAGTAATGTGTACCGCCGTGCCGGTACTCAGTAAGAAGTGAGTACCGGCCCAATTCAAGCACTGGATATACTATATGACTTTGAGCCAAATTCTTGTTTTTGGGCTGTATAAATAAATTGACTTGAAACAGTTGCTGATTTAGAGTACTCGCACCTTTTTTATACCAATTCAAGCACTGAGAGAAAGAGAGCACGCTCGTGAACTGATGTTTTATTGAGAAGATGATCACTACGTGACAGAAGTTTTCAAAACCGTTTATGTTCCCTGGTACTTCCAGTCCAACGCCTACTGTTAGAAAATCAGGCCTTCAAACGCGACCCACCAGTTGAGAACCACTGCTCTAATGGGTCCGACTAAAATGACAAATAGCGTTAGTTCCACCTATTCCGTCACCGAAGAAATCATTTAATCATTTTTTTTTTTCAGGGGGGCCACAGGGGGGTCCAAAGTCAGTGTTAGGCCGGCACTGCCCCCCCCCCCCCCCCCCCCTCATCTCACTCCTAACACATTTAAATCTACTTTCAGCAAAGATAAATGTTCATAAAATACATCCATTGTTTGTTTTATATGCTTCTTGAAATCCTAAAAAACACATTGTTTTTCTAGAACAGATTACAAATCGCCTGAAAATGGTACAAACAAGTGGCTACATGTTTGACGAAGGTGTTGCGCTGGGCTATATCTTGCAATCGAAAGTGAAACTTAAACTCGCTCCATTGCGGAGATATTCCCGCGAGAGTGCGGAAAACTTAAATGAATTCACCCCCCCCCCGTTGACAGGGGTCGCCAGTCTCTGGCACTGTTATTTTGAGGGTCGCGGGCTGAAAAGTTTGGGAACCCCTGGTCTACAGTATAGAACATCTACAGTCGAATATATTTATTTATATACTATTACAATACACATTATTACAGTATTTCAAATTCTACATTCTGTTTTTATCTTATCTTACTCTATATGTATATAGTTTACTCATACATTACATCACTTTACTTTCTTTGCAACCCCTTAAAGCGCTTTACATCAGCATTTGCCCCAGTAAAAAGCAGCTTCTCTTCATCCTTCTGCTGTGTTCTAGGTTCCCCCCCTCGGAGCACCCGGTCCTGGCCCTGCCGGGGGCTCCTGCTCAGTTCCCGGTGACGGAGGAGCATGTGAGCCTGCAGCGCTACGTGGTGTGGTCAGACAGCATGGTGGGGGAGGGGGAGAAGCTCATCGCTGCCCTGCTGACCCGGCCCTACGTCAGCCTTCACCTGAGGATCGGCAGCGACTGGGTGAGATGTTTATCACAACTCATAAGCTAAGTTTGGACATATAAGGTTGTTCACAGATATATATGATCTCTCCTCTGGTTCACTGAGAAATTAAATCAGCAACACTAACATTCATTAAGATAAGCATGCCTTATTTTATTGAGGAAATGCACTTGTATCAAATATTTAACCTTTCACAAAAAACACTTGTCCTCCTTGAATTTAAAATTGTATTGATCATGTAAACCAGGGGTGGGGAACCTCCGGCCCCCGGGCCGTATACGGCCCGCGAGACCATTTGGTGTGGCCCTCGAGGTAATTTATAAACACACGCAAAAAAGAAAAAAATTTAAGAAATCTAGACCGCAAAATAATTAAACAAGTGAGTGCCTGTTTTTCCTGGCCAAGGTCAGGGTCCTTGAACACAACACAAGCCTAACGTGTCATCACGTGGTATATGTCTCGTCTGACAGGGGTGTAGTTCTGACGGAGAGCACCAGAACGCCGCTCCGCTCCGGCACTTCCAAACATTGCAGTACCCATAAGGAGCCGTACACATGCTGCAGTTTTTGCGTGGCTGTGTCTTAGTTGTAAGCCCAGTGGCGATCTGTTCATCTGTCATACAGTCAATAACTGTGTTGTTATTAGCATCTGGTTAGCTAGCTATGCTAACGAATATAAGAAGCTTTTTCTACAACCAGTGAGGCAAAGGCACATCTTTATATGATCATTATAGTTATAAAACAAATAAGAGAATAAAGTAAGCAGGTATAAAATACTATATGACAGTAAAAAAAAGTTGTTATTAATAAACAAGAATACAGTTTGAAAGGAGAGTGATTTGTAAAATATCCATAAAGAAAAAGAAAATCTGCTTACAGTTGTGTTTCATCTGGGTGTTGAGAGATGTATCCATAGATCTCTCTCAAAGTGCACCAGATTGATGCTGTTAGGGTTAGGGTTACACTGGGTTTTTTAACTTCAACATTTAAAAAAACAAATCTTCCCGGGGGAGCATGCCCCCCGGACCCCCCTAGAGGAGGTTAGGTCCCCCCCCACTTAAATCATGTTCACATGGATAGGAGTCTAAATACATTTGCACACATCTTGTGTCCATATCTTTCTGTTTTGGTGGTCATGCCACAACCGTGCACGTGCATGCATGCGTGAGTCATGGCAAGATATCTGGATTAAGAGGTTGCTTTTTCTTTGCACAGCATGAAAGAAAGGTGAAATGAGTGGGCTGTGATTTTAGTATTTTTAAGCTAGGTCAATAATTTGTACGGCCCTCGGAGGATGTTGAAAACATTGAAATGGCCCTTGAGAGGAAAAAGGTTCCCCACCCCTGATGTAAACCAACGTGTATGAGTAGGGTTGGGTATCATTTGAATTTCCACGATTCTGATTCCGATTCCGATTCTACTTTTCGATTCCGGTTCTTAACGGTTCTTAATTCCGATTCTTTGAGGGGCAGGGTAAAAAAATGATACATGCTTCTTCCACCAAAAAAATTACATTTATTCGAGAAACTTTTACACAGGTTAGTATACAGTAATATTCACATGAATCAGTCTGTTTATATTCACTGCTATGTAACTTTAACCTGAGAACCACTGAAGCTACAACAGTGCAACAGTCCAACTTTTAAAGAACAGTTCTTGTTGAGAAAAACAAGCATATCTGCCTTCTCAGGCATACCAGGAAGAAATGTTTGAACATTTTAAAGTAAAATGCTTCAATCTGGTGCACTTTAAGCAGAATTACTAGATCTAGGGGGTACAACTCTAAACACCCATATGAAAAAGATTGGTTTACATTTTAATAATCAAATAAGTATGTGAGCATAACCAATAACCCATAGCCAATAACAAATACATGGAACGTATTTTATTTTTGTTGTTCATTCAGATCTTATTTTACTATTTTATTTATGCATATTTTTGTATCTCTCCAGTTTAAAACGATATGTCTGGTTTACTGTCCTATAGTATACATTGGAATGATTTCAAACCTGTTTTATCCCAATAATTATAAAGGAGTGCCTTGGAAATATGTGTTTACATAAATTGTGATCAAAACGTTTGAGACCCACTGAGACAACTTAGACAAAAGTGAACTATCTAAACACTCAAGAGTCCTTTACCTCACTGAGCTGTAGTCATCAGCCTCAGTCTGACTGGACTGGAGAGGACTCTCCCTCCACATCATTGTAGAAACATCTTCTTCTTCCGTTAGAGCAGCTAGCACCACATGCTAATAACAACAGCGCCCTCCCTTTCTCCCTCGCTCTCTCCCACGCTCACTCGCATTTTGGCTGTGAGCTGCGGGTGCCAGATAATCCAACATCCCCCATTTTCATCACTGACAGCGGCCATCGTACAGGGCAAATGAAAAGTGTAACCGGGGTGAAAAGGGTGTTACATTTACTTAATTATGAATGTTGTTACATCAAGGCCAAAAATTAGGATGAGCACCAACGGTCAAAACATTTGTTTTTCCTCCCAGAGCTGTCAGCGCAGCGCCTCCACAGATCTGGCGCCCTAGGCGAACATCTATAATGCCAGTGCAACGGGCCGGCCCTGGGGCCTCATTTATAACGCCGTGCGTAGGATTCACGTGGGAAGGTTGCTTATGTAGTAGAAATCCGAAAAATAGGTACAGAAATTTTCCGACATTTTCCGATTCACCAAACATTGCGTACCGGCGAGGAAAGTGCGTACAGCACTTCCTACGCCGGTTTCCCTTTATAAATCACAATCGACTCGAAATGTGGTGCAGCTTTTGCGGGCTTCACGTAACGCCCATATTTGCCTATAAATAGTCAATGAAACGCCCATTCATTCATTCATTCATTCTGACTGACTGCATGAAGAAGATCGCAGGAAATGACGACAGAACAGCTAAAAAAGACATCTCACACCGTGTCAGATTCTGGTTCTTTTGGGGAGGTGGAGATAAATCATATTGTTTGGTGGATGCCGTTTGAACCAGAGTAGCAGCATGGAGGTCGGATCGTCACCAAAATAAATAAATAAGTGGTCTGAAAAAGGTTCATGACAAAAAAAATACACATAGCCTTCCTCAGGCAGTGTGTTTGTACCGGGGACAGGAGACCCCCCCTTGATGAGAGACTGTAAGAAATTATCGGGGAATCCCTCCGGAGTGGAGTCATGTCGATTGGATCTGAATTATGTTTTTGTATTTGGTGGTTTGTGTCCCAGCTGTCGATCAGCTGTGCGCAGCGTCTCCACTGCAGCAACTCTATATCCACCAGTTAAAGGAAATACAACTAATGTGTTGTGTTATATTAGCTGTACAATTTACCACATATGGTGTTCTTAGCTTCCATACCTCCTGTGTTTTATGAGCGACTTATCAAGTCTTAGCAAACGGCATAAAACATGATTAAACATGGTAGTATATAAAACCATGCTCGTACAACCTATAGAAATGCAAAACCGCATAATTTATGAGAAAACATTTCATAACATTAACACAACATATTCGAGGTGGTTTTAAATAACATATCCGTATTTATTTATTTCTCCAAGTTATGTTTTTGTGTGCACTGAGGAGTCTCAAACAAGCGTTTGTTTCATCATTTTAAGATTGGCTTTAATCAATGTTTGAAAATGAATTCTTCATATATGATAAATGAGAGGTAACGTTTTATTTATGGTATTATTTCCACATATTTCTCTCCATTCTTCCTTCTGCCAACGGTGTCGCAGTTTCTCGTCTCTCCCGTTTTTGTGCTTAGTGCGTACGCATGGGTTAGAGTTTGCGTGGAGGACCACACGTTTTCCCGTCAAGTTAGTATTTTATAAATCGCAAACATTGCGTAGAAACTGGCGTACGCCATTTTTTGAGCGTATATCCCTTTATAAATGAGGCCCCTGGTCTCAGGTTACGCTGTAGGAAGTGTAGGTACAACGCTACATTTCCCGCCCTGCCGCAGTCATACAGTAGGCTACGGAGAGCGGCGAGAAACATTTCCTCAGGCATCGAAAAGCGGAACCGAAATTCACATTTTTAAATGATGCCGTTGGAATCGAAATGTTGGAACCGGTTCCGAACCGGAACCGGTTCTCGGTACCCAACCCTACCGAAGCACAGCACGGCTGCAACTACTTAACCCCAAATAAAATAACCCAATAAAAAGAGTTATTAAATAATAGTGAATTCACGTTGTAATAACAATAACTCATCTCTCTCGCGTTTTCTTTTTGTGATTTGCCAAAAGCCACTGTGTCCTACTTGGGTTGCCGTCCGGAGTTGTCCAATATGGCGGACCATCTCGCACATGCGCACTGCAGATCGGGCAGAGCTGCAGATCGGGTAGTGACAGGGGGGAGTCTCCCTCCGCAGCCGGTTGCCGTAGTTTTGGCACAATTCCGTACAGACCGACGTTAACAGCAGCCCTGTCTGTGCACACGGAGACCGACTCTGTCGTCCGGTGATCTAACCGCCTTCTGGAAAAGCTTCACAAGTACGTCGGTACGCAAATGCGCTTTGTGACACAAGTGACGGTACGCATTTCAGATTGTTGCCGCGCATGCGTACCTGCGTACCAGTTATGTGCACCCCTGGATATATATATAAACACTAGATGGCTCAAGGGGGAGTCGCCAGCGTAGCTCACCGGTGGCCATCTTGCCACAGTCAACAACTACTGCTACAGCTGTTGTAAGGTGAGTGATCTGCACAAATATACTCTTAACTCGCTGAAATCTTGACTGATTTACAAATGGTTTGGTTTATTATAAACGTTATTAGCATGGCTGTGATACAGGAGACAACAAGACATGTTGAAATGATTATAAGTATGCAGTATCATAACTACATCTTTGATGTTTATAACAAACCAAACCGTTTGAAAGTTGGTTGAAAATTGAGCAATCTACGGTTATTTCAATAGTGCACCATAGACATAATGTTATGAATGAGCGAGCTGCCTGTGGCAAGATGGCCGCCATGTGGCAACGTCGGTCTCCATTGACCAGCAGCGCGGGTGAGTCATCTAGTGTTTATATCTATGGGTGTAACGGTATCCGTATTCGTCCCGTACCGTCACGGTTCGGTGCATAGTCACACGACGAATACGCCTTTTTTTTTTACGAGTCATTCAGGGCAGTATCCACTACACTATATATAATCCAGGGGGCGGTATTGCGCCTAAAAGCTGTTTGCCAGCTGCCCTTAACCTGTTGAACCCATGGATGTTTAATAGAGTGGCGAAGTCACGCCCATCTACTTCCGCCCCATGGGACCTTATTTCTTAAAAATTATGTATTGAAGTCAATGGAGAGAGAAAACGTATCTTTCGATCCCGTTTGAATTGTGCCATGAATTACACATATGATGTTTGTCAATCTTAAAAAATAATTTCCATGTCAAAAAAGTCACAGTTTGTCTTAAAACTGTTGAAATATAAGACTATGAAAAATTCGCAACTAGAAAGACTACAAATCCCAGAGTTACACATTACACTCGTGTTACTCACCGAAACCTTGTAAAGCCGGTCCCGCATTCTGGCTCTTACGGAACCGACTAACTCCCCTTTTGTGTATGTACAGTTCTCAACATGCCCAGACTTGTAGTGATTTTCACCTCTTTTAATACTTTTCACTTAATTCTGAAAGAAAGAGGTGAAATGTGCCAATGTGACGGCCATCTTGGTGTTGGTGACATATGCAAGAGCAGAGATGTAGTTCATTGAGCGCTTCACAAAAAAAAATGTGTGACAGCATGGTACTGGATTGTTATGATGGATTTGATATGAACAAGGCGGCCGCAGCAGTTAGCAGCTAGCAGCTAGCGGCTAGAGGCTAGCTAGTAATTATGCTAATGTACACATAAATCGTTATGTACTTTTATATTACGCTGATAACAGGATCTCGTGATATCCAAGCAACAGAGCTTCATTTAGCATGATACTTTTGTGGGTTGTACATGGGTTATACACAGTGTTGTGCTAGTTACTGAAAACCAGTAACTAGTTACCATTACCAGTTACTTCATTTTAAAAGTAACGCAGTTACTTTACTGATTACTTACACCAAAAAGTAATGCGTTACTGTGCAAAGTAACGTTTTAGTTACTTAGAAAAAGGGCTCCCATTAATGCCCTTATAGCCTTCATTTCAGTACTGTTATTGCATTGGAGAATAATACAATCTGTTGATCAACTTGACATGCATTATATGCAATCTGGATTGCATCGATATTAGCTGGCTTTCCATTTTTGTATATTCTTTCTCCAGGTAGTTGGAAAAAGTTTTCCGTCCCATATGCCGTGTGCCGCCCAGACATGGTATCATGCTAACTAGCTCCCTGAAAGCGGGTGACTCCACTGTAGCAATAGCCTGCATGTGTTCTACAACATACCGTGCAATGGCTTTATCGACTTTTCCCTGGCTAGCAGTCCCTTGGTTAAAATCCAGCCGCTGTTGCTTAGGTGGAGGTGGAGTGGCGTCGGCTGAGTCTCTGTGGTCTTAGCTACTAGCTTCGTCCCAGCATGTTGTTTTTGCAGATGTTTTAAGAGATTTGAATTACTGGTTTGGGCAGTAGATCGGCTCTTTGACCCGCCAGGACACAACTTACATTTAACTAAAACGTTCTTGTCTTTGTGCTCGACAAAAGTGAAATAGTGAGAATATCTCCAGGTGGAGAAACTAGACTTGAGCTCCGCCGCCGCCATGATAGTCTTGTTAGTAAACAACACAAACACGCCCACAGCGCGTCTCCGCATGTGACACAGGAAGTATCTAAGTACATTTACTCAAGTACTGTACTTAAGTACAGTTCTCATCTCTGTTCGCCTGGCTGTTGACTATATAAAAAAACTAACGCAGTAACGGAGTAACGCGCCATGTAGTAACGGTAACTGAGTTACTGAATTTAAAAAGTAATGCGTTAGAGTACTAGTTACTGCCAAAAATAAGGCGTTACAGTAACGCGTTACTTTATAACACGTTAGTCCCAACACTGGTTATACATGAAACCACTTACAAATATATATGTATTTTGAGTTATGATCAATTGTGATTTAAATCTTTATCTAAAAAGTAAAGCTGATGATGGATTACTGTGGTGGGGTTAAAATAACAATAGCCTATTTATCTTTGAAATGTGATGGAGTAAAAGGATAGTAACTGTGATTATTCATGTTAAGTACCCCACAAGTAACTAAAACATATAGTACTTGAAGGAAAGGTGTAAAATGTTGCCATAAATACCAATATCACACACTACAACACAGACTATAACACCCCTTGTTGTTAAATACCAGCCATGTGCAATATATCTTTAATTACATTTTCGTAGAGCATTGACTTTTTCAGCTGAATAAATATTATAACTCTCGATGGTTTTGTTCAGCATTGCCAGCTTTACTGTTGAGCTTGATGTTGTGCCCAGCATTCTCCTGTCCTGTGCTCTGAAATCAAAATGCGGATAAGCATAAAACAACACTAAAATAAACACTACAATACAATACAATATTTGTTTTTTGACAACAAAGGTTGTTCATTTGTGTGTATAAATATACAACACAGGCTATATGTATATATATATATATATATATATATATATATATATATATATATATATATATATATATATATATTAGGGCTGTCAAAAGATTACAATTTTTAATCAGATTAATCACAGCTTTAAAATTAATTAATCATGATTAATCACCATTCGAACTATGTCCAACATATGCCATTTCTTTATGTATATTGTTGTGGGAATGGAAAGATAAATGAAAGAAGGCGGATATATCCATTTAACATACAGTATGTATGTTTATTATAAAACATTTCTGTGTGTCAAAATGAAAGCCCACACACCTATCAATCATCAAACCGTGGGGTCTTAATTCATTACGTGTTGATTTCTATCAACGGGGGGGTAGGCTACTTCAGGAAAGTCGACGGGGAGTACTTCGTGACCACAGAGTGTGAACGTTGTGATCAGCTGTTTTAGCGCAGTTCTCCAGTGAAGGGGGGGAGGAGTCTCCCTCCGCAGCCGGTTGACGTAGTTTTGGCACAATTCCGTTGTACAGACAAAAGTTTTCAAAACCGTTTCTGGTCTTCAGTATTTCCAGACAAGTGGCTACTGAAATCAATCTTACTAACTGCTGTCTGTGCAATTCTCAGCGCGAGTTGGCGGACTTTATTTTGCTTACTTTAACATCATTTTTCATGGTGGGGCTGAGCCATTTATGGTATGGGTGTAGCCTACCCCAGCCATACCCTGGCGCTGCCACTGGTGGGATGTATGGGGCGGGCCATTCTGCACATGCGTTAAATGCGTTAAATATTTTAACGCAATTAATTCATTAAAATAAATTACTGCCGTTAACGCGATAATTTTGACAGCATTAATATATATATATATATATATATATACAGTTGGGCAAAAAAGTATTTAGTCAGCCACCAATTGTGCAAGTTCTCCCACTTAAAAAGATGAGAGAGGCCTGTAATTTTCATCCTAGTTACACTTCAACTATGAGAGACAGAATGGGGGGAAATAATCCAGGAAATCACATTGTAGGATTTTTAATGAATTAATTGGTAAATTCCTCGGTAAAATAAGTATTTGGTCACCTCCAAACAAACAAGATTTCTGGCTCTCACAGACCTGTAACTTCTTCTTTAAGAGCCTCCTCTGTCCTCCACTCGTTAACTGTATTAATGGCACCTGCTTGAACTCGTTATCAGTATAAAAGACACCTGTCCACAACCTCAAACAGTCACACTCCAAACTCCACTATGGCCAAGACCAAAGAGCTGTCAAAGGACACCAGAAACAAAATTGTAGACCTGCACCAGGCTGGGAAGACTGAATCTGCAATAGGTAAGCAGCTTGGTGTGAAGAAATCAACTGTGGGAGCAATTATTAGAAAATGGAAGACATACAAGACCACTGATAATCTCCCTCGATCTGGGGCTCCACGCAAGATCTCACCCCGTGGGGTAAAAATGATCACAAGAACGGTGAGCTAGGTCCCAGAACCACACGGGGGGACCTAGTCAATGACCTGCAGAGAGCTGGGACCAAAGTAACAATGGCTACCATCAGTAACACACTACGCCGCCAGGGACTCAAATCCTGCAGTGCCAGACGTGTCCCCCTGCTTAAGCCAGTACATGTCCAGGCCCGTCTGAAGTTTGCTAGGGAGCATTTAGATGATCCAGAAGAGGATTGGGAGAATGTCATATGGTCAGATGAAACCAAAATAGAACTTTTTGGTAAAAACTCAACTAGACGTGTTTGGAGAAGAAAGAATGCTGAGTTGCATTCAAAGAACACCATACCTACTGTGAAACATGGGGGTGGAAACATCATGCTTTGGGGCTGTTTTTCTGCAAAGGGACCAGGACGACTGATCCGTGTAAAGGAAAGAATGAATGGGGCCATGTATCGTGAGATTTTGAGTGACAACCTCCTTCCATCAGCAAGGGCATTGAAGATGAAACGTGGCTGGGTCTTTCAGCATGACAATGATCCCAAACACACCGCCCGGGCAACAAAGGAGTGGCTTCGTAAGAAGCATTTCAAGGTCCTGGAGTGGCCTAACCAGTCTCCAGATCTCAACCCCATAGAAAATATTTGGAGGGAGTTGAAAGTCCGTGTTGCCCAGCGACAGCCCCAAAACATCACTGCTCTAGAGGAGATCTGCATGGAGGAATGGGCCAAAATACCAGCAACAGTGTGTGAAAACCTTGTGAAGACTTACAGAAAACGTTTGACCTCTGTCATTGCCAACAAAGGGTATATAACAAAGTATTGAGATGAACTTTTGTTATTGACCAAATACTTATTTTCCACCATAAGTTGCAAATAAATTCTTTAAAAATCAGACAATGTGATTTTCTGGATTTTTTTTTTCTCATTTTGTCTCTCATAGTTGAGGTATATTCAGGATGAAAATTACAGGCCTCTCTCATCTTTTTAAGTGGGAGAACTTGCACAATTGGTGGCTGACTAAATACTTTTTTGCCCCACTGTATATATCAGGGATGCAAACTCATCAGGTATGAAAAAGGTGATCCGAGCCCCCCGACCCCACGGAATATCGGCTTTAAAATGAGGAATAACAGAGGATTTTAGCAGTCAGAACAACTAAAGCAGCAGTGTTAATAATAACAGAAATGCCAAAGAGTCACATCTAATAAAAATATATAAAAGCATTTATTTTAATTGTGTAACAGTCAGTTTATAATTTTGGCAGCACTGTTGAGCATTTTTGAAAATGTATTTTCATGCCTCTGTTCAAGGCTTAGTCTTTCTATCTGTATAGCCGGTGGTATAAAGTAACTAAGTTCATAAACTCAACAAGTACTATACTTGGGTACAATTTTGAGATACTTGTACTTTATTTAACCTGTTAACATAGCCGCGGGAAGTCATTTTGCTCAGGGGGTGCTGCCAAAAGTGGGGAGGAGGCCGCTTCAAAAAATAAAATAAAATGCGGGGCCGGGTCGGGCCCAGCTGTCAGTGATACGAGCCGCATAAATTGTCTGTTAAAGGCGAGACACCGCAGGCAAAAACATCGTTTTTCATGCACTGGTCAATTTTGAGATGTTGTGCTGTTTTGATTCCATTACATGTTTTCTTTCAGGCTTTTGGAAGGAAAACGTACAAAATACACATTTAAGTGTTCATTTTACTATAGTTTGTCTATTTGCGTCTGTAGATTTCTCCTAAATTCACCAAAAGTTAGCATTCTAACGTAACATAAAGTACCGCGACCGCTGTGTGCACCATGTCAACAGAGATATCGTTGGAAAGATCCGTCTCTCCTGCACAATCTCATCAGATCCAAATATGGTCATTTCCTTTGTATCAGCAACCAATCGTGAAAGTACAAAAGGGTCTTAAACCAATAAACGAAATCTCATTGGCTGGTGTCAATTTCTGACAACGTGATTCGTTCAGAAGCGTCACGTGGTGTGCTAAAAAACTTCCTGGTTAGCTTTCCGCTAGAAATTGAAATCTCAAAATGGCGAAAGAACGGCGAAAAAAACGTTAACAGAGAAGACAACAACAATTGTCACTTGCACGAAGCAAGATTATACAAAAAACAAATGACCCCGAACATGAAATACCTTCACGGAGTGCGTCGATGCGCAAGCTGTCATGCAAAGAACAGGAGGCTTTAGATAGCGCCTCACTGCAATCTTTAAAGGTCGTTTTCTCAAAATGAGTTTTTTCTCCTACTCTGAGTTCGAAATGTCAACTTCAGTAGCACGTAGATACACCAAACCTTCCAGTTATATTCCTATCAATATTATGAAGGCTTTTACAGAAGGGTTTGTTCATATGTCATTCATAGCCTGAATTATATAAGATTTTATACCTAGAAACATGGCGAAAATTGATATGTTAGGGCTGTTGACAGTATTTTCTGATTTATGGAGTGATAAAGAGAGATATCCAAAATCCCTTCTGTAAAAGCCTTAGATGCTAATATGACTACAAAATGAAACGAGAATTTTGAACCTGGCTTTATCCAAAGTTCAGATTTCTGTTCCTGAAATCTGTTAAAATATGCGCACATTTAATCAGATAATGGCTCATTTGCATATTCAGAAAACTTGTAATACAAGAAACAATTGCCTTATTGTAGGTAATTAACTGGAGACATTTCTAGCTGATGTCTTTAAGTTAAAAAAAATTACCCTATTCACCTGGGGTGTCTCGCCTTAACTGTTTAGCTTAATAAACCATTATAGACCTACATCACTTAGCAACAGCTGCACTTGCCCACATGCTAACTATGGGTCTTACAAACCTACATAACATTACAAATAGTCAGAAAATATTATTTACAATATTAATAAAACTAGGAATTCAATTTTAACTGATTGACAAGGCAAAACACTGCACAGCAGCAGCAGCATTAAAGGAAAAATATCGTTTTACCTTGTGTTGGTGCTTCACAAAACTCCAAATGTAGCCTGGGGTGGCACTAACGAAGACCCTCATTAGAGCAGATACATCCACATTGTCCAAAATGTTACTGTGGACATGCATCAAAGTCAGATGTGTCAGTCTCTTCTGTGTCATATTACTCTAGTTGTAGAGGCGATGGGCTGAGGAGTAGCTGGTGGTCCACTCTTTTTATTGAGTTGTTTGTTGGAGAAAAAAAATCCAAAATCCTTTTTTGCGCCATTCTAGAAAGTTGTCATTCTGCAGTGTCTTGTCAATTACGTCACTCTCCCACGACCTACGACCTAGATGACTCAGATTTTATTTATTTGGAAAATAAATTCAAGCCACCTGACTGATACAAATATATACTATGACTGTATACAGCTAATTTTATTTTAAGTAAAATCATAACTTTAATCATTTTTATTTAGGTGGTCACTCAGTTTTTCAAATGTACACCACTCGCCAACAGGGGGTGCTGCAGCACCCCCAGCACCCCTACTTCCCGCGGCTATGCCTGTTAAGCCCGAGAGACCCCGGTACCGGAGCCCTCCCCGCAACATCTTGCAGGAAACAGTGTCTGAGGGCATCTTAACATTTAATAAACTATGAATGTTTTATATCCATGTAGCTGGAAGAAACTCATCTAACTGATCATTTTTTTATTTTTTTATTTTTTAAAACCCACAATGCTAACACTGAGCCTCTGAATTAGAAACGAGCTAAAAATGCTAACAGATTACTGCACCGAAACTCACTTATAAAACCTTATTATTTATCCTTTCTGCACATCCAACACATCGATTCGCATCGTGAGATGACACAGAATCGATGGGTACATACATTATCACTATATGATAAGAACTCACGACTTTATAAACAAAAACAGACATCAAAACATGTGGCGCTAGGTAGCTAAAAAAGCTAACATGGTTTACCTGTGTCGTTGTCTGGTCAAAAGTGGTCTTCAATGGCATTAAAACGATAACAACGCTGCTGAAGTTAATCCATAGGTTAATCCAATATGTCTGTGTCCCTTTGAAATGATTTCTGATCATCCATAAGCAATAAACCTGCTTTTCCGTTTCCAGATGTCAGAGCGAGAGATAGGTTTACTCTGATGCAAACCTGCATGCACAAAGCCCCCACCTTTTTTTTTTACCATGTGTGTGTGTGGGGAAATTCCCCTTCGATTCCATTAGCTCTAGCGGTTATAAAGAGATTTCATTCGTCAAAATCGACCAAGGTGGGCCAGAGATATGGAAAATCCACCCAATTGACCCCAGAAGTGTTTTTTTTTTCTTCTAAATCTCTCTAAAAAGGTAAAATGTCACTTTTTTTTGCATCAATCTTGATACAGGGTACTTATTATATGTTGTACTTTGGATTCCTAAAGCTTTTAGTCTACCTTACCATCATCCAAGGGTAGTTTTCACTATAAGTAAAAAATAATTTTTGGACGGACACTATAATTTACAGTTTTTTACTCTGTTCAATCTGAATTTTCTTTAAAATAAAAAAACATCTATATTGATTCTGACTTTTCTACATCCAACTACATCATTACTTTGAGAAAAAATATTATTAATTTAACCCTTTTAGAAGGGAAGATATGGTCATTTGTTCTGGGAATTTTCGAGCCTGAGACCTGAAAAACAGGCTCAGGGCTTAACAGGTTAAGTATTTCAATGTTTTGCTACTTTGTTCTTCTACTCCTCTACAATTCAGAGATAAAAGGTGTACTTTTACTCCACTACATGTATTTAATACCTTTAGTTACTTTACAGATGTGGATGAATGATGTGAAATATAATCAAGTGTTAAATCAGACTTTAGTTCCACCTGGAGTAAATTCACAAGCTACCCTGCAGTATAAGTCATTCAAACTAGCTGCACCTTTACCAGCTTTGAGAACACTTTAATGATCAATCATTATAAAACATATCATATATATTATTCTGAAATGGACCAATCTGTACAAGGACTACTTTTACTGTCGCTACTTTAACTATATTTTGATGATAATACTTTTGTACTTTTACTTGAGGAACATTTTGAATGCAGGACTTTTACTGTAACAGAATATTCCTACACTCTGGTACTTCTACTTCTACTCAAGTACAATATCTGAGTACTTCTGTTTTACTCAAGTACAATATCTGAGTACTTCGACTTTTACTCAAGTACTATATCTGAGTACTTCTACTTTTACTAAAGTACCAGATCTGAGTACTTCTACTTTTACTCTAGTACAAGTTCTGAGTACTTCTACTTTTACTCTAGTACAAGATCTGAGTACTTTTAATCAAGTACAATATCTATACTTATACCATCTCTGTTTACAGCCTATGAAAACAACTATTAGAAAACGAAGACTAAAGCTAACGTTAGCAGATAGTGACAATGTATGTCAGTTAGCTAGCTCAACGATTCGTTAAATAATATTGCGACAGAAAAAAATGTCTGTTCACATCACGCTCTGCCGCTCCGACAGGGAGCTCTGCTCTGAACTCCCGAACGGTAAGGCGATATGGGTCCGTTCTTATTGTGCATCCATGGCTAAAGGTAAAACGCATGTAGTACTGAACACGTAACATGAACATGCCGGGCGGCGCGGTCCCGTGGGTTAGATGCGCGTTCATAATGCCGAGGAAAATAACTCTCAGAATAACGTTATTAGCACATTTTACAACTTGAGGACCAAATGTTTTCAATAAGGGCTATACAAACGTTCATACTGGGTAGTTTATTTAGTTTAAAAAAAATTATCCAACGATTTACAGACCACTATTTCCCAATGTAAGTCAATGGGAAAAAGTGTTTCCGCGCCCAGCAACCTAACAGAAGTGTAGTACCGCCGTTTGGCCACAACGAATATTTTCCTCAGAGTCCGGCGCACTTCCTGGGGGCTTGGTTGAACCCATAGACTGTATATATAAATGGACGTAGGGTCCGTGACGTCACCCATAGGATTCTGCAGATTTGCCGAGAAGCCCTTAGTAGGCGGAGTCGGACACTAACGGCTCGACAGTGACGTCAGAGTTCAACTCCCGCCTGCTCCAGCCTGCTACAAATAAGGGCAAAGAGGCAGAGCCGAGGCGGGACCTCCTGCACACCGAGCTGGAAGTTCCAGAGCTAGCTGAAGCTACCAAGCTAAGCTAACATGCTCCCCATCTGCACACTGCCGTCGCATTTTACGTTTCTAAGGTAAGCGGACATGAAACTATTCAGCAAAACTATAAATAATAATCTAAGTTATTGAGTTTTTAGCATAATACTTCAAAATCCTAAAATCCCTTAATGTTTGTATGCAATTGGGCTAAATTCAACACTGGAATCAAGCAAATATTAATATGTTTGCATGACATTAGTTATTTGTATTTTGATATCACTTAATTATACGTTTAATACATTTAAGTCAAGCTAAGGTACATGTGATGGTAGCTAGTTAGTGCTCTTACCTGTGAGGCCTCCTCCAAACAGCATAATAACCAGACTGTATCATTAAAACTAGAAGTACCAGTTCTAGATCCTTGACTTTAGACAAACAATTCAAAAGACAAAATGTATTTAAAGACCAATCTTTATTTGAAGGTGCCTCTTAACCTGGGATATTAGTTATACAGTAATAGTATTGACAATCTAAAAAAACTGAGCAACTCAACAGTCAACTTTATATTTCTTATTGTCTAAAGCATTTATTATTTTCATTTTCCCCCTCTCATATTCAGTGTGGACGGATTGAGACAGTGTGGTGTCCAGAGAGCTGCAGAGACTTCAGGGAGAAACCTCTGTGTGATGGACGTCCTGTCTGTTGGTTTGGAGAGGACTGAGGGTCTTTCCTCAGCGAGGAGGACCAGGCCTGATGGAGGAGGACCAGGCCTGATGGAGGAGCCCATGCTGGGCAAAGCTGATACCAACTGCACAGGCCTAGTCTATCACTTTATTTGACTAAATGTGTTTACTTATACATTTAATAGGTTTACACCTTCTGTCCATATGTGCTTTTTATTTAAAACATGTTTGATTAACTTTTGGTTCACATCTCAATAAATTGTATTTGTATTTGCACTCCTTTCGTCCATTATTCTTACTGAAAATGTTAGATTACACATTCACATCTGACTGAAGATTGGCCCCATTTATTTGTGACGTTGCAAACTCTGCGGTACAAGGCACAGGTGATGTGAAGCTCATAAAGTGAGGCAAATAGAAATAATCAGCTGATGGAGTGTAGATGTAGAAATAGGTGCATTCGATCAGCTGACTGTGTTTTCACAATAAAAGTAGTTTCTTAGTGAATGTCCTGTACTGGTCTTAAAATCTCATAACATCAGCTTTTAATGTTCCTCTTGGATGTTCTTCTTGACCCTCAGAGAAGGAGAAAATGTTGTGTCTTTCAGGCATGTCCTTTCCTAACAAAGATTGCAGGAAACATAAAACATATTATTGCAGAACAAGTGTGTTATTTATGAAAGCGGTGTGTTTGTGTGTTTAGGGGCTGTGGATATAATTATTTTGTAATTGTAATTTCTTTTTTTAAATTTCAACAGTGAGCTACAAAGACAATCAGATTATGAATGAACAGTATGAAGTTCATCAACATTGAAATATATGTTATTATCAAAATAATATTTAACTGTTATCAAAACGTAGTGCAACTGTAGAAGCTTGCTCTGTTGTCTCACTGAAAGAATAACTTTTACCACGTTTTTACAAACAATATTGAGAGATAAATAGTAGCAGTTCTCACTATGTGTTAAATATCTTTGCCTTCAATACATTAAATTAGAAAGCTGACAAAGTCATATTACTTGTTAACATCTAAATGTAACTTTTTGCATGGAAAAAACCCTCAACTTCACTGATGTGTAGGTGATCTAGTATTGTTTAATGGAATGTATATCAGTGTATTAAAGTCAATACTTCATTCATTTAAACCAATATATTTCTTGATTCTTTGTACAGTATGAAAAATAGAGTCTTTGTACCTGTGCTGAAGTTCACTGCTGTGAGGAGTCCAGTTCTGTCTCTCACTCTCTGGTCCAGCCTGTCTGCATCACCTGGACACCTTAAACAAACAGATATATATGTAAAGTACCATGTGTACAAACAATACAACTTATTCTCTTCTGTTGAACATGTTGGATTGTGTATTGTCCGAGTCAGGGTCCTTTTTATTTTACTGTAACTTTGGAAGTTGTGTTACCAATGCTTACTGTTTATTTGATACCAATTTGGTAATGCAATTAATAAAAACAACAAGGTTTGGGTTCGTTCTTCAGATGACTGTGACTTTAACGTGTAAGCTCAATAATGAACTCCAGCTCAACCAACCATATCTAAGTAATCATCTTGAAATATGACATTAATAATTGTAATATACACACATCTTATTGTGAGGTTGATTTCACATACACTACTTCGACATTAGCTTGTCTACATACTTGAGCATAGCCAATTTAAATTAACCTTAGCGATGCATACAGTTCCTACCTACATAATAAAATATCTCTAAGTTACAAGGATGACCTTATTTTATCAACCTCAAACAGAAGCCGTTTATTGTACATTATTATCCCACTTAAAGCTTAACACTTGTCTATTTCGTTTTAACCTTTATATATACAGTCTATGGTTTTAACTTGGAGACTACGATTAGCATCGTTAGCACCGATGTAGCTACCACTCGCTTACACGCTAACCCAAGCCTTAACATTAATTACGTAGCTGATTCAAATCATAAACAGATCAATAAGTACTCGAATTTCACTTACCGCAAAAACCGCATTCATGCACCGTCTGTTTTAACCGCAGAGAGAGTCACAATAGTCAATATATAAGCATGAAGAACAAACAAACACGGCCAGGGTCAAGTTGTGTTCCCTAGATGAACTAAGCAGGCAGAGTGCCTGTAGCTTCACGGAGCAGCTAGCAGAGAGACAATAAGCTAACAGCAGCAGTCACTTGACAGAGCTGTCACTCAATGTGACCACGCCCTAATTTATGCAAAAACTTTAAGACCTAATATAAATAATCGGCCAATATATGAACTGCAGTGTGTGGCACTTCCGTATTGGCGTCCCGGCTCTTCCCCAGAGTTCGCCGCTTGGTTGAACCCCATCCCTGTTTTTCAGGTCTCAGGCTCGAAAATGACATTTCCAGAATAATTAATTAAATTAATAATCTTTTTTCTCAAAGTAATGATAAACCTGTGAGTTGGATGTAGAAAAGTCAGAATCAATATAGATGTTTTTTATTTTAAAGAAAATTCAGATTGAACAGAGTAAAAAACTGTAAATTATAGTGTCCGTCCAAAAATTATTTGTTACTTATAGTGAAAACCACCCTTGAATGATGGGATGGTAGACTGAAAGCTTTAGGAATCCAAAGTACAACATATAATAAGTACCCTGTATCAAGATTGATGCAAAACAAGTGACATTTGACCTTTTTTAGCAAAAAAAACTCCACCTCCACCTGTGACACAGACACATTGGATTAACCTATGGATTAACCTTCAGCAGCGTTTTTATCGTTTTAATGCCATTGAAGACCACTTTTGTCCAGACAACGACAAAGGTAAGCCATTTTGCCGTTTTAGCTACCTAGCGCCACATGTTTTGATGTCTGTTTTTGTTTATAAAGTCGCAAGTTCTTATCATGGAGTGATAATGTAGGTACCGATGGATTCTGTTTCTGCTCACGATCAGAGATGGGGTCCTTACTAAAAAAAAGTAATACATTACATATTACATATTACTTTAAAAAAAAAAGTAATATATTACACTACTTCGTTACTCTCAACATAAAGTTACTTTACTCGTTACTTTACTCGCAGGGCCGGCCCGCCCCTCCCTACAGGCAGATCACGCAGACTGCTAAAGTTTCAAATGTTCTCTTTAGTTCAGTTTCCATTAAGACTGATCCAGATAGCTCCTGAATGTTTTCCTATCTGACCATGGCTGTCCTCTGTCTCCTGCTATCTGTATTTTGCGCAGTATATCTCTGAACGATGGTGATTCCACTGTGCAAATGGGCAACATTTCCTCTACTATGAAGGATGCTACAAGCCTGTTCATCTCTGCTTTGGTTACCGGTGCACTCACAACATCCTCACTCTGGGTTCGGGGGTCCTTAGCTATTAGCTTCACCTTAGCATGTGTTCTTTGCAGGTGTTTGTTGAGGTTTGACGTGGTGTTTACAGCAGTGGATAACAGCTTCTGGCCTGGACACAGTTTGCACCTCACCGTCACATTCCTGCCTATTCTTCGAACAAACTCAAAATAATGGGAATACCTCCACCCCTCGAAAGTTATCGCAACCCCAACCCGAGGTACATACCGAACCGTGAATTCTCTGAACCGTTACACCCCTAAGTTCCGGTGTTGTCTACGAGTTCAGTCCTTTTTCATCTTCTCGCTGCACAGGTTACTACTTTATGAGTAGAAGCCAAGCTAGCCTATTAAAACTTCGATTATTCAAGCTCATCGCTACCTTTTACCTCATCTCGATCGGAGCTGCGGGCTAAAACGCTCGCCCTCCAAAGGCTGCGACGAGCTGTCCCCCTCCCAAGGGAGGGGACCGCAGTGTTCACCGCTTGGACTCCCAGGAGCTCCGGACCGGTAAAGAGCGGACGCTCCAGCACGTCAGTCGGTGAGATCGCTGCCATTCTTTCTGATTGTGAGCTAATTTGTGCTATCTATACTCAAGAGGCGCTTTCACACCGCAGTACTTTTCCCACAAAGGTTCATCAGAACTTAGTTCATGAGAACTCTTTAGTTCTCATGAACTAAGTACAGATCGCATTCACACCGGAATAAGTCCCTGGGGGTGGATTAGGCAAATGAAACCGCTGACGTCACTTCTTCTTCTTCTGCTTTGGGTTTACTGACAGGCCGCAAACAACTTCACGGCGTATACTGCCACCCGAAGTCCCCGGCCGGAAGTCCCCGGAGTTGGGGACTGGCTTCAGTAGAAGCTGCTGGGACTCCCAGCAGCTTCTACTGAAGCCTTCCGAGTAAATCGCCAGAACGCCGACACCTCCTCATCTCCACTGCTCCCATGTTTTATTTTGTGTTGCCATAAGTTAGTCTCTCTGTGTTTGTGCTGGGCTAATGCTAATAATGCTAATGCGAGGATAATAAAATGGCGGCTTCACAAAACTTTTTGGGAGTTTTACGGGGCGTGGTTTGCAATCCGCCCAGCCAATCAGAAATAGGAACCTTTTTCTCCCACGAAAGTCCCTGCTCTCTAGCAGGGACGGAAAAGGGGGTAAAAAGGTTCTCATGAACACATTTTAGTATCCGGATGTTTTTGGCGTGAACGCAACATTTCGGAACTATATCGGAACTAAAGTGGGAAAAGTACTGCGGTGTGAAAGCGCCTAAGATTATAGATAATTGCTCCATCCCCAAGTTAGCTGAGTGCTCTCGCTCAAAGCTAACTTGTTACTGCGCTAGTGAAGAGAGTGTCCTCGCTCCCCTCTCACGGCAAACAATTGGTTCCTGTTCCATCCTCCAGTTAGCTGAGTGCTCTCGCTCAAAGCTAACTCGCTACTGCGCTAATGAAGAGTGTCCTCGCTCCCCTCTCACTGCCCACAATTGGTTCATTACCCGTTCCATCCTCCAGTTAGCAGAGTACTCTCGCTCAGGCTAACTCGCTACGGCGCTAGTGAAGAGAGTGTCCTCGCTCTCCTCTCACGGCATATATACTGTTAACTGACTTGTTTTTTCTTACCCCAGTTAGCAGAGCGCTCACGCTCATGCTAACTACTATTGTGTTAGTGAAGGGAGTGCCCTCACTCCCCTCTCACTGCATATATTGTTTCCTGGCCCGGTTATTTACAGTCAGCGGAGTGCTCTCGCTCAGACTGACTTAAGCTGCCACCAGCAATTAGTGTGGAGTTTTCGTTGGTGCTGTCACTATGTTTAACTCTCCCGGCTGTAACACCTGTATGGCTCCTCTTCAACCAGAGGATGGTCATGACCTTTGCCCCTCTTGTCTTGGCCTTGAGCATCTGAGGGAGGGCCTTTCGGAGGACCCGTGCATGAATTGCACCACCATGCAAGAGCTGCTAGACTGGCCGAGGTAGAACTACTGGCTGAGGGTGGCCTTCCCCCTGCACAGTCGACTCCAGCCCAACCTACCCATCCTAGGCGTTGGACCGCAGAGGCTGCGGGTGCTCCGCCCAAGAAGAGGACTAAGCCTGATAGGGTGGATCTGCTAACTACTGAGCTAGCCCAGATGAAGTCACTCCTCCTGGCTCTCCATTCTGTTGCCCGTACAGAGCACGCCGCTGCACCCAATCCACCCATGGCTGAGCTGGTTCCAGAGGACGATGTGGTCTCGATGGCAGCTTCAGCCACTCATTTTAATGCGTATGACGGGGAGGGCCCATCCCATGCTTCTGGGCCTGGCTCCTGTCCCTCAGCTCGTGGATCCTCGGAGGGGGCAGATGACGGCTCCATGGGTGCCGTCATTCGCATGGCACTGGCTCGCCTGCAGCTGGATGTACGGCAGCCAGAAACAGCGCCTGCCAGTGCGTTCTTCAGGCGCACTCTGGCACCTGCCACCTTTACCGTTCCTCCCTCTGGTGAGTATCTGAGGGAGTTACATGCATGTTGGAGGGACACTAAGGCTCTTTCCCGTCTTACGTCCGATGGCCGAGCCCTGGCAGCCATGCAGGATGCAAGATTTGGCCTTGACCACATGCTGACTGTTGCTTCCCTCATGTTTCCCCTGACGAAGCTCTGAGGTCGGATGCCAGGTTCCCTCGACCCCAATGTCGCGTCACTGATGACCTGCTCACTAAGGCTTATGATACAGCAGCGCACATTAGCCGTATAGGCAATTCCCTCTCTCACCTCTTGCTCGCCCTCTCAGCTTCCCTGCAGCAGGATGCTCTCAGCGCTTCCTCTACCAGCCTCAGTGACGCCTCATTACACAATGATGCAAATTAGTCGCTTTTCGGCGCCTTCCCGCTTTTTTAACGCTGATTTGGGTGACACGAGCGTAACGTGGTATATGTCTCGTCTGAAAGGAGTGTAGACCTGTATGAGGTGTGATTTGTGCCAATGAACGAACTCACTGAGCTCACTAACGTGTTGATCGTCGCCTACCATGCCGCGAACTATGCCGCGAGAGAAGTAACGTGACACTCTCGTCGCCACCCCTCTCGTCTGAGAAGCTACATGACGTCTGCGTCTGAAGTTACTTTACTTTGGTAGTTATCACCTAATAACCCAGTAATGTTACAGCTACGCTGTTCAAGCGAGACTCTATTTCAATATAGTTTTGGTATTAAAATAATGTTACACCCCTTGTATGCCCTGAACGCCAACCACAGACAAGAATATATATTTGTAATTATCAAAATGATAACAAAGGCTGAAAAAACAGGAGAAGCCTGTCTTCTCTTGGTCTCCAGCAGAAAACGCCACTGTGTATCACCAGGTCTTCATAGTTTTGTGTGTAAAATAGATCGCTGCAGTGAACACGACTTTATGTATTTGTTTATGGTTTATTTGATATGGAGGGATGCAGTATATAGAAGTTCAGAGAAGAAGCAACCCCTATATATTGTTTATTTTATTTCGTTTCATTTTGGCACCATGGCAGAGGCAAATATAGAGTTAATGTGCGGAGATTATAATGTCCCGTTTACTAAAATATGTATTGTTTTATGATGTTTAGTTGACAAAATAGTCACTGAGCTAAATTTTGCTGCACTCAAGCATACATCTGAAGACAAGAGTTGTGTCTGCCTTTGGCCACAAGGGGGAGTATTGTATATTTATATTTTGTATAGATGTTGCAACTATACAGAGCTTTGGCAATACTATATGTAACTGAGGTCATGCTAATAAAGCTATTGAATTGAGTATACCTTTAAGTGAGCTGTCAGGAGGAAACAAAGGTTCACCAACACATTGCACTCTACTGCTGAGAAAGGCTGTGCAAAGACGTGACACGATGTGCTGCAATGTCTGTGTATTTTTGAAGAAAGTAATAACTCGCACTGAATCCTAATACATTACTTTATTTCATTATTTTCCCCCTTCATTTGAGAAACACTATCCAATGATTTATTATGTTTGTGTTACACCATTACTGAATTAATTCTAAAAACAAGAATAACCTACATACAGCAATAGGGAGCCCTGGATCAAGGACGGACAAAACAAGGACACCACACATGATTCTTTTCCAATTACAGTATATTTATTTAAAGAGAGTAACTCAATTGTGATATCAGTTCATCAGTAATGTGTGTGTAGTGTATGAGTGTGTGATGAGTCAGCAGGGCCGGACTGGGACCATAGGTCAGGTCGTGAATTATACACCCATACCAGTTTGTTTTGGGGGCGTTTTGCTGGATGTATCGTCAATATTTACAACGTTGCTGCCCTACTCAGTTGCAATTTCCCTTGTGCTGGACCCTGAATCTTGAATTGTCTTGTCAACCTCCTCAGCATCTGCTGGTACTGAATAAGAACCAGCATTGGGATGGATTAAACTCTGATCAATAACTATAACTTATTGAGAGAACATGAACATAGCTTGCTTATACTGTTGTCATTACATTTCCTTTGGTTTTGTTCAGTGTCAGTCATAGCCTATTGAAACAGTTTCCTCTGTACCTGCCAGTTCTGTCCACTGAGCTCTGCCTGCATCTCTCCCTCAGGGCCATCACCATCAGCATCATCTGATAGTGGAACTGAATAAGGAGAACATGTAATCATTAACAACTATTTATGAAATAACATTATTCAAGAACATATATTATGCAACACTTATTTTATCACTAAGTTGACCCTGTATTTGCATGGCCTGATACCATAATGATTGTCTCCCCTTTATAGGCAACATAACCATCTCAAGTTATTCACTCACAGTATGAGGGGTTTGTAGCCCCCCAGTTAGCTGCAGTCTAACGGTTATATTACATATATTTGCCTTGAGTAACATTAAGGACATGTTTGGGTTTTGTGTTGCCTTATAGTCTCCAGTCACACAGGGCCTGCCACTAACTTAGCATTGGACTGAGAAACTGTTTTGTTGACAGTCGATGTGCACATCAGGCTACAAGAAAAGTGGATCATATCACTCCGGTTCTGAGATCATTATACTGGCTTCCAGTCTGCCAAAGAATTGATTTTAAAATACTACTGCTAGTTTTTAAATCTCTAAATGGCTTAGGACCGAGGTATATAGACGACCTCCTCCATCACTATGAAGCATCCAGGAGTCTCAGGTCTTCTGGGTCGGGTCTGCTCTCTGTTCCGAGAATAACCACTAAACATGGAAAAGCAGCTTTTAGTTATTATTCCAACAATTTGGAACAAACTGCCTAAATTGTGCACGTCCGCCGAAACACTTCCTATTTTTAAAACTAAAAACGCACCTATTTGCCACTGCTTTTAATTGAGCTGCCCATACTCACACTACAGTATGCCTTTTTAGTCATGTATTCTGTACCTGCTGTGTTTATTTATTTATTTAATTTCATTACCTTTGCTTATTATGCCTGTTTTTAAATGCCTTTTTAATAATGTATTTGTTCTTAAATGTCTTTTAATCTGTAGAGCACTTTGAATCGCCACGTGCTGAAAAGTGCTATAAAATTGCCTTGCCTTGCCTTGCCATAATGTTCGCTCACTTACATTCTGCTTCGTCATTCTATACCATACGGGGGTTCTGAATAAATCAGTGATTTTAGCACATTTAGCTTCCTTTCGTTGCAGGATGGGGGTCCGTCCTTCCACAATGATTAACCTTGCCGTCAGTTTCAGTCTGTCCAGTCTACACTAATGTAAACAGCAGCGCGCTGGTCTCGTGAGAAACGGAGAGTGGAACAACCAATCACATCTTCAATATTCTCCTGAAATTGAAATGTGCCCATTCGCTAGTCTGACAGGTGCGTGGTTCTCACTGCGCCTCATACTGGTGCAACTTCACAAATATATGCCGCATTAATGGTTTGGCCTGCAGTCACCGCATCTGGGCTGAATTACACACCTATTATTTTAGTCCTGTGTGTTTATTAGAGGCCATGTCAGCAACATCATATTATGCCAGCGTTGCGTTCACAAGACATACAAGCCACAAGCTGGCAATCGAAACATGCTACAACCTGAGGGACAATGAATGAGACACACAGACACACCCACACACACCATGAGGGAGGGAGGGAGGGACAGCTGATCGCCGTGCAGCAATCAGCTGTTCCCGAGCAGAGAGAGAGAGAGCTGCTAGACACAACTCTTATTAATCCCCGTACCAGATACTATACAATGCTGACAGAGGTGAGACGTACGTTATTAACACGCTTATCCACACGTAAATCATTCACGCGCTAATGCACACGCACGTCGTTCACGCGCATATCTAAAGATAGCACTTTCAAACTACGACGCCGCCACGTGAGCGCGTACTTTGAGCGCACCTACGTCGCCGTGACGTCTGACAACGTCGTGACGTCGCCTGTATTGTACGTCAACCCATTCAAAATTGATGGAGGCGTTGGCGCACGTTGACACGTTAGCTCTCCGCTTAGATATCTGTTCTTTGGCACAAATGACACCTCATAGACTAGAGTGCTGACTGCTGACGGAGAGCACCGGAACACCGCTCCAGCTCTTCAAATATTGCAGTACCCATAAGGAGCCGTACATATGCCGCAGTGTTTGCGTGGCTGTGTCTTTAGTTGTAAGCAGCACAGTGGTGATCTGTTGTTATTAGCATCTGGTTAGCTAGCTATGCTAACGAATTTAAAGAGCTTCTACGGTGGCCCTGAAGTGCAAGACACCACAGCATTTCACAAAACACAACAGCATTTCACAAAACGCCACAGCATTTCACAAAACACCACAGCATTTCACTAAACGCCACAGCATTTAAGAAAACACAACAGCATTTCACAAAACGCCACAGCATTTCAGAAAACACCACAGCATTTCAGAAAACACCACAGCATTTCACTAAACGCCACAGCATTTAAGAAAACACCACAGCATTTCAGAAAACACAACAGCATTTCACAAAACGCCACAGCATTTCAGAAAACACAACAGCATTTCACAAAACGCCACAGCATTTCACAAAACGCCACAGCATTTCAGAAAACACAACAGCATTTCACATTGGACGGAAAGGGTATTCCTTAGGGAGAACACTTCTTATTTGTGATTGGACAGAGCCAGCCATAGAAGCACTGCTGTGATTGGTTGGTTTTGCTGCCAGTCAAGAAATGACGCTTTGTGATTGGCCCAACACATCAGCCGTTAGCTGTTAGCACACACACAGAGCTCACAGCTCCTCATATCTGTTCAGAAACTGAAATAAGTTAAACAAGTACAAAACACAGACTGTCTATGTCATGGCGAATACAGTCGCTGCTTTATTTATATCTGTATGACGTTGTTGTGAGTGTGGACGAAGCAGCTACAGGTTAGTTTAGCCTGGTCGATCCGATTCCGATAGGATTTACATGGAGATACGGCCCGCCCCCTCTCCAGCGTCTTGTTTGAATGACAGGAGTAAACACAGAATTAATGCTTTATTCATTCATGGTTTTTAAGGGGCTTATCTCCATGTAAATACTATGGTAGACTACCCAATATTCGCATCGCTCTAATCCAGGGGTGGGGAACCTCCGGCCCCCGGGCCGTATACGGCCCGCGAGACCATTTGGTGTGGCCCTCGAGGTAATTTATAAACACGCAAAAAAGAAAAAAATTAAAGAAATCTAGACCGCAAAATAATTAAACAAGTGAGTGCCTGTTTTTCCTGGCCAAGGTCAGGGTCCTTGAACACAACACAAGCCTAACGTGTCATCACGTGGTATATGTCTCGTCTGACAGGGGTGTAGTTCTGACGGAGAGCACCAGAACGCCGATCCGCTCCTGCACTTCCAAAAATTGCAGTACCCATAAGGAGCCGTACACATGCTGCAGTTTTTGCGTGGCTGTGTCTTTAGTTGAAAGCCCAGTGGCGATCTGTCATACTGATCATACAGTCAATAACTTTGTTGTTATTAGCATCTGGTTAGCTAGCTATGCTAACGAATATGAGAAGCTTTTTCTACAACCAGTGAGGTAAAGGCACATCTTTATATGATCATTATAGTTATAAAAAAATAAGAGAATAAAGTAAACCGGTATAAAATACTATATGACAGTAAAAAAAGTTGTTATTAATAAACAAGAATACAGTTTGAAAGGAGAGTGATTTGTAAAATATCCATAAAGAAAAAGAAAATCTGCTTACAGTTATGTTTCATATGGGTGTTGAGAGATGTTTCCATAGATCTAATGGTGCTCTCAAAGTGCACCAGATTTAAAGAACATTTAAAAACAAATCTTCCCGGACCCCCCTAGAGGAGGTTAGGTCCCCCCCACTTAAATAATGTTCACATGGATAGGAAACTAAATACATTTGCACACATCTTGTGTCCATATCTTTCTGTTTTGGTGGTCATGCCACAACCGTGCACGTGCATGCATGAGTCATGGCAAGATATCTGGATTAAGAGGTTGCTTTTTCTTTGCACAGCATGAAAGAAAGGTGAAATGAATGGGCTGTGATTTTAGTATTTTTAAGCAGAGGTCAATAATTTGTACGGCCCTCGGAGGATGTTGAAAACATTGAAATGGCCCTTGAGAGGAAAAAGGTTCCCCACCCCTGGTCTAATTGCTCGAGTTTCACCGCGGCTCTCAGCTGTGTTTGCTCCTGTCATTCAAACAAGAGGCGCTGGAGAGGGGGCGGGGCGTATCTCCATATAAATCCTATGGGAGATACCAACTACAACAAAATGAACATATTTGACCGTAATTTAATTGTAATACATGTTTCAAAGTGATGCCGAAGCAGCTACATACTGATAACGGTTAGTAAAAACCATGAATTAACGCTTTGACAAGTCTGCAGATAAGACGGCAGGCGAAAAGCTTTTGAAATGCGTGCTTTCTGAATGGAATCGGATCCATCAGGCTCGTGCTTCTCAAAGTGTGGTCCGCGGACCACTGGTGGTCCGTGAGCGCCCCCTAGTGGTCCGTGAGTATATTGGTAACATTTTTAATTAATTAATTAATTAAAGTTTTTCGCACTCTCGCGGGAATATCTCCGCAATGGAGCGAGTTTAAGTTTCAATTGCATAATATAGCCCAGATAAACACCTTCATCACACATGTTGCCACTTGTTTGTACCATTTTCAGGCAATTTGTAAAAAACGATGTGTTTTTGGACATTTGTGGAGTTAGGTGGTCCGCGAGTGTTTTTTTATTGGTTAAGTGGTCCTTGGTATGAAAAAGTTTGAGAAACACTGGCTAAACTAACCTGTAGCTGCTCCGTCCACTCTCACAACAACGTCATACAGACATAAATAAAGCAGCGACTGTATTCACCATGACATAGACAGTCTGTGTTTTGTATATGTTGAACTTTTGTCCAGTTTCTGAACAGATATGAGGAGCTGTGAGCTCTGAGTGTGTGCTAACGGCTGATGTGTTGGGACATATTTCGCTGTCGGGTGTTGACCAATCACGAAGCGTCATTTCTTGACTGGCAGCAAAAACAACCAATCACAGCATCTGGCTGGCTCTGTCCAATCACAAACAAGAAGTGTTCTCCCTAAGGAATACCCTTTCCGTCCAATGTGAAATGCTGTGGTGTTTTGTGAAATTCTGTTGTGTTTTCTGAAATGCTGTGGTGTTTTCTGAAATGCTGTAGTGTTTTCTGAAATGCTGTGGTGTTTTCTGAAATGCTGTGGTGTTTTCTGAAATGCTGTGGTGTCTTGCACTTCAGGGCCACCATACTTTTCTACAACCAGGTGGAAGAGAGCTCTCTCCTGAGAGGCTAAAATAACGTCAGCTCAGTGAGGTTAAGACACACCTTGATATGATCATTATAGTTATTAATGAGACATTAGAGACTACATGAAAAACAGGTATAAAATACGATATGACAGTAACAAAAAAGTTGTTACAAATAACAAGAATAGAGTTTGAAAGGGGAGTGATTTGTAAAATATCCAAAAAGAAAAATCTGCTTACAGTTCTGTTTCATATGGGTGTTGAAAGATGTATCCATAGATCTCTTCATGTTGCTCTCAAAGTGCACCAGATTGATGCTTTCAACTTCAATATTTAAAACAAAATCTTCCGGGGGAGCATGCCCCCTAGAGGAGGTTAGGTCCCCCCCCCCACTTAAATCATAGGATAGGAAACTAAATACATTTGCATACATCTTGTGTCCATATCTTTCTGTTTTGGTGGTCATGCCACACCGTGCACATGCATGCATGCGCGAGTCATGGTCAGATATCTGGATTAAGAGGTTGCTTTTTCTTTGCACAGCATGAAAGAAAGTTTGATTTTAGTATTTTTAAGCAGAGGTTGAGTTCAATAATTTGTACGGCCCTCGGAGGATGTTGTAAAAATTGAAAGGAGTTCCCCACCCCTGCTGTAAATAATAATAAAAACCCTTGATTTATAACTTAACATCTCTGTCTCCTATTGATCTGAGTATATTATAAAGAATAGCAGTTAATTGAAGCATTATAGCACAGGCCTTTGTCAGATGGTATATTACGCTGTTTTTTTTCTGCTTCGAATAGTTCTCTCTTTTTTCACCACCTGTGTTTGCATCACTGATTACAAGCATTCACTCTGATATCTAGAGAGCTTGGGCGCCTGATGTCCACTTTCGTCCGGGGTCATACGAGGTCACACGTGACTTTCTTGACATAAATATTCGACATGCGCGAGACAGAAGATATCCAGTGCTAAGCACTGCCTCTGGCAGTTATCCAGGATTCATAGAACCATAGTTACATACGTAACTTTCGTTTTTCTAATTATAAACGAATAATATGAAAAATCTTAATGTACAATGTTTATCCCTCAGTACTTGAGCTCATTGGTTCCTACTGTAAATGTCAAAATGAAAATAAAACTCACACAAATATAGATTGGTGACAGGCAGCTAACGTATTGACATGTACATGTAGATTTTTCTCATGTTTCTCATCCAGAAAGAGGTAGATAATTGGTAGAGGACTATTTTCTGTTGCAGAGTAAATTCAGATCTTAATGTTTTCTATTTGTGATTGAAGGACAGTGCATGTGGGATTGAGTCAAAATAATGAATGTATTGGCGGAGTCAGGATCAGCTTTATTGTCAATTTGTCATGTACAGTATGTTTACACATTCGGAGCTTATTGCTCTCTATGAACGTACACAGAAATAGATACACGGCTAATATAAAGAACCAGTAAGCTGAACAGGACCAACTACCTGTGCATACATATATGCAGTACACCCACACAGCTGCTAGGTCATCTGCAGCCTTAAAAACAGACAAATAGACCAGCGGTTCCCAACCTACCACTAGTGGTCCACGAAGGCATTGCAAGTGGGCCGCCAAATAGTTTAATTCTTTATTTTTTTGTACAGGCTAAAGACACAAACATGGTCTTTAGCAATAACATAAAGAGATGACATTCCCATCTCAGACAACAACAAAACAAAAACAGAAGAAATAAAGATACAGTCGGTAGGATCACTTCAACATTTCACAAACAAAAATAGGTTGACAACCAAATACCACCAAAAACACAACATGGCACGCATATTTATTGTTCCTTTAATCCCACTCTTCGTTAGAGCTAATTATTTCCCATTTCATGGCGTGTTCAGCCACCCTTTGATTTTTTCTGGCAGTCATTTTTTTCAAAATAAATTGTATTTTTAATCTACTCTTCAAACACCTTAAATTAAGATTACTCCTTGATTGACTTGACTGAATATGTATTTTAGCCAGAAGAATAGTTGTATTTATTAACTGTGCGCGGTCTTCATCTAAAAGCCCAAATAAAATATGAAAGGGTGTAAATGTAAATTCAATATTTGTCGCCAAATAATTTGCAAAACATTCTGATTTGTGTGGAAACATTTTCATTATTAAGATTTTTTTTGTTTTAACCTCTTTTCCTTTCTCTTTCTTGATCCTCCTTGGTCATTACAGTCCTTATCTGTTCTGGATTTACAACGTGTCACATGTTCTGAATTGACTAATCAGAACTTTATTTAGCCTCCGTATTGTTTATGGTTGAATGTGGGCTGCGAAAATGTGATTCTTAAGTGGGCCCTGAGTTGAAAAAGGTTGGGAACCGCTGAAATAGACTATTCGATTGCAACCCAGGCCTGTAACTCTGCCAAGAAGAAGCGGCCATCTCCTATCACATCTTAATCATTTTGTTCTTTCCCCCTTACACAGCAAAACGCCTGCAAGATGCTGAAGAACGGTGAAGCAGGGCCTCACTTCATGGCCTCTCCTCAGTGTGTGGGCTACAGCCGCAAGACAGCGCTGCCTCTCTCCATGGACATGTGTCTGCCCGACCTGACGGAGATCCTCAGGGCCGTCAGGCTGTGGGTGAAGAACACCTCCGCCCGCTCCGTCTACATCGCCACCGACTCAGAGTCCCACAGCAGGGACATCCAAAAGCTCTTCAACGGCAAGGTGTGTACAACCTCTGTGATGCATTCACATGTGTCATAAATTACTTCTGGCTTCATTTCTGTCATGTGTTATAACAATCAGACTGCTTGATTTATCCTGGGAGGGGGCAGTTTCTCCATTTTAGGATGAAATAAAATAAAAGATAAATACAAAAATGTAATGGACTCGCTTCTTTTTGACTGTGCTAGTTGTCACAACTAGCACATTCTTTACACAGTCAACATGCCTTAACCCAGAAGACCTTGAGTCTGAGTCCAGATTTGCATGCAAACTACGCCATTTGTCTAAAATGGAAATATTACAGTTTTTGACACCAAGCATTTTAAGAATGTCCAAAAATGGTTTATTTGTGTTTTTCCAGGTGAAAGTGGTGAGTCTACAGCCCGACTCGGCCCAAATGGACCTGTACATCTTAGGCCGAGCCGAGCACTTCATCGGCAACTGTGTCTCCTCTTTCTCCGCCTTCGTGAAGAGAGAGCGGGACGTCCACGGCCTCCCATCATCCTTTTTTGGCATGGACAAGCCTGGAAAATTAAATCAAAAAGAAGAACTCTGAGAACAAAGGTTACATGGTCATCCTGGAGGACTGTAATGAGGAGGTGAGGGAACAAGTGGAAGGCAAAGAATATTTAAATGTGACATGAGGGTTCAGGAAGGCTGGTCCTGTTTTAGAATGGGTTTTAATGTGAGAAGGAGGAAGGGCTTATAAAGTATGATGCAGCATGTCAGTACTGTCTGTGAAAAGTGCTATGATATGGACACAGCTGCCACCAAGGAAAACTATTTTTGTCTGTTACCTGCTTGAAAATCCAATATTTGCACCCTCCCAAGATTTTCCATCCATAAGCCTGTCAAAGCTAGTTTTCCTTACGATCAGGAAAAGCAACAGATCCTCTAGCATTTCCTTTAGCTTCTGCCATAGTCTGTGCTGCCACCATGCTTTGCAATCCAGACATGTTCGCAGGACCTCTGGTGACCTCAGTGAACCCTGAAAAAGACGGCAGTGCCAGTGATCATGTTCCCTCCCTCTCTTTTTCCCTCTTCTCTTTCCACCCCTCCATGTCTTTTCCTGCTTGCTCTTTCCTTTCCTCTCTGCCCTCCATTCCAAGGAAGGAAAAAGGAGACCGTTAACTGAACAGTATTGATATTCATTGAATGTGAATAAATGTATTAGGATGACAAAAAAGTAGATTTGCAGAGGTTAAATTGATTAAATGCGGTTGTGGAATGTGTGTCAAGCTAATTGTGTTCCTCTGTGAATGCAATGATTTTTAAGTCGAATGTTTTGTATAATGTTTTCCAACATTAAAGTGATGCACACTATTTTGTTTTAAGTACAAACCGCCTCTGTTTACATCCGTGAGTGCAAGCTTAGCTGTGAGTACGGTGGAATCAGCTGATATACTAAGCTATGTTGAGACCTGGTTGCCAGTTAAGCCAGGGAACCCTGCATCTGTATTCTTCATAATGCTAGTGTTGCGTTTAACGCCTTGTTATTCACATTCGACGTTTTACGTTTTTTGAGACTGTGTGCTTAACTCTAAAATACATGCTCACTTTAGAAGCGCATTTTTTTATACGGGTTAATGTGTTTTCATAGGTTTTCACACGCACCTCTTTACGGGGATATGTGTTCGAATCTGGCAACCGTGTTGCGGGACCGCTGTGGGGATGAGCAGCGGCTAATGGCTGACTGGGAGTTCTGATTAGCTTGCTGCTGGTAAGTCTTTATCGACATATTTGTGTCTTCTGTAAAACGCTGTGTTTGTATTACAACGGTGTAATGTGACTAATGTGATTTTTACATTTTTGTATGGTGATATATTTTATGGATTTATGCCCCTCCTGCTAGCGATAGCCAGGTAATGCTACCAGTCCTGTGGCTTCGGTTACTAGTGTTTGTCGTTGCTAGGCCGGTTTTGTGGTCTCGTTATGGTCTGCATTTGGCATAAGCTAACGGTGGTTAGCTCTGCCGAACGCTTCTTTAAAAAAACATTGCTAACATCGTTTGAGCAGCTATTAATCCGCGGGTTATCAACCTGCTACGGCGGACGCATTGTTGTCATTGTATATCCTGGAATTCCACTGAGGTCTAACAGCGAAGTTTATGCCTGCCGGTTAACGGGCTACATGCAGTTAGTCAGCTAAAACGGTGTAGTGGCTCCCCTGTGTGTATAATACATAAGAAGCCGTGGTGCAAAGTAACTAAGTAGACTTACTTAAATACTGTACTTCCACTACAATTCAGAGTTACATAGTGTACTTTAACTCCACTACATGTATTTAATACCTTTAGTTTCTTTACATATTTGGATTAATGATGTGAAATACAATCAAGTCTTAAATCAGACTTTATACCTGGAGTAAATTAAAGCTGAGTACTTCTCCCACCTCTGCACTTAAGTAACATAGTGAAAATATGTTTTATTTGGGCCAACTAAAATCTAACATAATAATTTCTCGGGTGTATTGTAACATCTGGAACAAATATCATTAGGCTTTACCTACGCTTGTGTTTCCACAGGTATAAGGACTTGTCAAGACTAAAGATTACTGAGCTGCAGTACAGGTGTCAGTGTCATGATAGCTAACTATCTCAATAAGAAGTCTGTCAATAGCTTTGACATTGAACTTTATTGATTCTTCCAGCCTGACTGTAAAAATGTGTATGATGCATTTACTGTGAAGGTTGTGAGTCACCATGAGTGTTTCCTTGCAGGTCTGTATTAACCATTGAATGTGTTTTCCCTAACAGTTTGTGATGTGGGACCTTGTTTTGGTGAACCATTCCTGAAGGTGCATTTGGAAGAAAGCCTACGAGTGCCAGGCCGTGTAGGGTTGGCAGCCGCTTTGCAACATGTCCAAAAGCAAGAGCTCGGAGTCGATCAAGGTGGTGGTCCGCTGTCGCCCAATGAATGAAAAAGAAAAGGCAGCCAAGTTTGAAAGGGTCGTCTCTGTCGACGTGAAACTGGGCCAAATAATTGTCAGGAACCCTAGGGAGGCTGCTGCCAATGAACACCCCAAAGTCTTCACTTATGATTCAGTATACGACTGGAACTCTAAACAAATAGATTTGTATGATGAAACCTTCAGGCCCCTGGTGGACTCAGTTTTACTTGGGTTCAACGGGACCATTTTTGCCTATGGTCAGACGGGTACAGGAAAAACATACACCATGGAGGGGGTGAGAAATGATCCAGAGAGGAGAGGGGTGATCCCAAACTCATTTGAGCATGTCTTCACTCACATATCCCGCTCCCAGAATCAGCAGTACTTGGTGAGAGCATCCTATCTAGAAATCTACCAGGAGGAGATCAAAGACCTGCTCTCCAAAGACCAGACCCGCCGCCTCGAGCTCAGAGAGAGGCCTGACACCGGTGTGTATGTGAAAGACCTTTCCTCATTTGTCACTAAGAGCGTGCGGGAGATTGAACATGTCATGAACGTGGGCAACCAGAATCGATCAGTGGGTGCCACGAACATGAATGAACACAGCTCCCGTTCTCATGCTATCTTCGTCATCACCGTGGAGTGCAGTGAGCTGGGTGTGGATGGGGAGAACCATATCAGAGTGGGCAAACTGAACCTGGTAGATCTAGCAGGAAGTGAAAGGCAGACCAAGACTGGTGCTCAGGGGGAGCGGCTCAAAGAAGCCACGAAGATCAACCTGTCGCTTTCTGCTCTGGGGAACGTCATATCATCTCTGGTGGACGGCAGGAGCAGCCACATCCCGTACCGAGACTCCAAACTCACCCGCCTGCTGCAGGACTCTCTGGGAGGAAATGCCCGCACAGTTATGGTGGCCAACATCGGCCCTGCATCCTACAACCTGGAGGAGACACTGACAACGCTGCGCTACTCCAACAGGGCTAAGAACATTAAAAATAAACCACGTATCAATGAGGACCCCAAAGATGCCTTGCTGAGGGAGTTCCAGGAGGAGATCGCAAGGCTGAAGGAACAGCTGGAGAAGCGCTCCGGAAAGAAGAAAAGGAGGAGGAGGAGGAGGAAGGGTGGGGAAGGGAGCGACGGTGAGGATCTGGAGGAAGGGGAGACGGAGGAGGATGAGGAAGAAGGGGAAGATAAAGGGGATTACTGGCGGGAGCAGCAGGAGAAGTTGGAGAGCGAGAGAAAAGCCATCATGGAGGATCACAGTCTGGTGGCTGAGGAGAAACTCCGGCTGCTCAAAGAGAAAGAGAAGAAGATGGAAGACCTGAAGAGGGAGAAGGACGCCGGGGAGATGCTGTCAGCCAAAGTGAAGGTGGGCTGATCCAAACTTTTTCTGTACATCCCGTGTGACTGATTGATTTGATTTGAGAAGAAACGGTGTAGCATAGACTACAGAGGTGGGAAGTAACTAAGTACATTTACTCAAGAACTGTACTCCAGTAAAATGTTGAGGTAAATGTACTTTACTAGAGTATTTCCATTTAATGCTACTTGATACTTCTACTCCACTACATTTATTAAACAGCTTTAGCTACAAAATGCATATCTTAAAATTAAACTAATGGACGAACTGTTTAAAGGGGGGGTAGGTCATTTCAGAGAAACCAGCTCGACTGCGCTAGAATTAGAAAATACACAGCCGGAACAAATCTGCCACTTCCTCACAGAGCCCCTCCTCCAACACACACGAACGCGCACATGACCAATGAGGGCACGAGGTAAGTTTGTGCACAGATGGAAGGCTGACAGGCAGGTAGGCCATCCAGTTACTTTAGCCGGGCCGGCTCAGATGATTGGTCGTGCTTTTTACAGCGCTACGGCTTCCACAGATGATGTTTTTTATGGATTTTTTGTCAAAGCACTTAAGATATTCATTGCTATCGGGATGTTAAGAGCATTCCATGGAATATAACAAGTGTATCTCGAGCCGGTTTCTCAAACTTACCTACTCCACCTTTAATTCACAGAAGAGTCAAATTATTAAAATATTTCACAAAAGGTCAATCAGAACTTTTTTTGTCTACAACAGTAAAATGCTACTTGATGCAACAATATTATCTAGGAATGTCACATGTACATTTTAAGTACATTTAGCTGATAATAGTTTTGTACTTTCACTGAGTTATGTGAGATTCTAAATGCAGCACTTTTACTTGAAATTAGTATTTTGACAATATTGTATTAGTGCTACTACTTAAAGTGAACCTATCATAATATATTTGAAACATATATTGTAGGGCCATGCCTATATCAAGTATATAAATAAACTATTTTTCTTAGCGGATGCATGTCAATTTAAATCAATACAACTATTTTTTAAATCCATAAAATCATTTTCTAAATCCATAAAATCATTTTCTAAATCCATAAAAGCATTTCAATTCATATTGGGAGTCATATCGTTACTTTGTTGAGAATATGGCCATGAAAAGAACACCGACATGCCGATCTAGATCCCTCCGCTTGGCGTCGGGCTCCTGATCAGCCTGTCGGTGTTCTTTTCCCCATAATGACCGCGTCGCTGCACATTATCCCTTATATGATTATATAGAGTCATTATTCATTTGTTTTAAAGCATGAGGCGCAAACGCTTGCCTCGGGGAGGGAGAAAAAGAGCCACAGCGGAGAATAAACAGAAGGGCAACCATGGCAACCATGCAAGGGAAGTCTTCTTCGCTGCTTTTGTGGCAGACTACAGCGCCACTTACAGGCCTGGCATATGTACTACAGCGTCTCCAGCGCTTTCAAGCGGCAATGGCCGGCCGTGGCCCAACCTCTCATTCCCCTGATAGGTGGAGAATTGACCAATAGCCGTAGCACCACTTTACTGACATCAGTAAAGTGTTCAAATCTGGATCAGTCTGTATCAGATCCGTTGCAGCCCCTTTTTTAGAGATTTGGGTATGGAGGAAAAGAGAGAGGGTTGTGTTTTCTGACACTTGGTGAGTTCCCTGGAACACCGGGGACACATCTTCATGCATAAAAGACGTACAAGAGTGCATTTTGCATGATAGCTCCCCTTTAAGTAAAGCACCTGAATACAATTGATAGACTCCAAATTCAGATTCTCTTTCTTTGGATTCTATAAACACAAGCCAGTGGATAAACTCATTATACCCTGCTGGCCAAACTGTTTTTGTATTTGCTGATGAAATGTGTCAGTTGTCAATGCTTCTTCTCCCCAATGGGACTTGGTTTCATCCTCTTCTTTTTTTCTTTACAACCCAGGCAATGGAGAGTAAGCTCCTGGTGGGGGGGAAGAACATTGTGGATCACACCAATGAGCAACAGAAAATGCTGGAGCTGAAGAGGCAGGAAATCACGGAGCAGGTACACCACATCCCCGTAATATGAGTTACGCTTTCAGTAAGCAATGCCTTGAAGGTCACATTTCAGTCAGCAATGTATTGCTGCTAACAGGAAAGCTGTTTTTTTGCTGGGGGAGGGGGACAAATGCATAAAGATAGTTTATTTTGTACTTATAACAGCAAAACAGAACCTCCCTGCTGGGGCCTGAGGTATCACTCACGTTGCCCACTGACAAAGCTATGTATTGGGCCAGAGTGCCTTTTTTGGAGAGTTGAAAGGGGGAGACCGAGGGGAGGACATTGCCTGAAACGTTTGGCTTACTCAGCAGCAGTCAGCGCTGACAAGTTTGGTCAACTTTTGTTAATTTGAGATATAAGAACGTTTTAAAACTATTTTTTCAAAGGTTTCATTGTCATATGCACAAAAGCTACAGTGTAGTTATGGGAATGAAACACTTAAGTCCCAGGCTCCTTCAATAATGCTACTTGAATATATGAGTGCAAAAGAAACAGAGTAGAATTAAAATAGTGCAAGAGAATGTTTGAAGTGACCAATGTACAAGTACATGTGTAAGAAGTACACTGTTTACATGTAAAGTAGAAAAAGAAGAGCAAAAACAGAACTTCAAATGTATAATCTTCCCTTTGTGCTGAACCTTCTGGGGTGAAGGTCTGGTACACAAACCAAATACACAAACTGTTACACGATGGGAATGAATGCTGTCAGGATGAGATGAAATCATTTCTGATGCTTTGTGGGCACCAGGTGTAGACTGCGAGACTTGGGTCACTATTTTCTGTCCCAGATACACTGCTTAGATCTAAAACAACACATCCGTGTCTTCATCCTGTTGGGAGCGTCCTCAGATGCTTTCATGGAATCAGACAGAATAAAACCAGTGCCACTTAAAAATAGCACCAATCGTTTTTTGGGCAAAATATACTGCTGCTTTAATCTATGGCAGGAAAGAGAACGGCAAGGGGAGGGGGTTATAGAGCAGGAGGTCAGCAGGTCAGAGTTCAGGACGTACAGATGGTGCTAATGGTGCTAATGCTTCAGTGAAACAATGAGGTAAATGCTGTAAGAAGATATCAACAGAGCCTGTAGAGAACAAGTATCAAATCAGGTTTAAGAGTCAGGGTAGGGTTTAAGGACATCTTGCCCGAACAACGAATATAGATTTTCAAGTGTAATCTATCATTAAAGATCGAAAAACCCAGGCGTGTGCTTATCTCTAACAATCAAAGGAAATGAACTGGTATGTCATGAAGAATAGGGCCCAGGCTCAACATCAGACTTATTGTTTGACAATTTGAAAGTCCGTTGACAGTAAGCCTAGGAAATCCTATTATTTGCTAATGTAGCTTTAGCATTTGGATGTTAGTAGCAATTTCCCATCCCTTGTGTGTCTGTAGTCCTTATAATCAGACCCACTTCTTGCATTATGGGCCCTGTAGGGCATTACATTGGATGAGGAACATTTTACCTGACACTATCAAGCTTAACTGATGTGTGTCCCACATGTGTGAACGTGTGTGTGTTTGTTGGTTCCCAGAAACGGCGAGAGCGGGAGATGCAGCAGCAGATGGAGAGTCGAGACGAGGAGACTCTGGAGCTGAAGGAGACGTACAGTTCTCTGCAGCAGGAGGTCGACATCAAAACCAAGAAGCTGAAGAAGGTAGCAGCTCCAAGCTTTCATGGCTGTCCTGCTTCTTTGAGCTGTTAACAATCAATATATTAGTACATAAAAGGAGCACTTCTTGTAATGGTACCGCATGGCTATAACGTTTTAAAAACCTGGCGCTCAGAACTTGTGAGGCTTTATATATCTGTTGATAAAATGCTTTGCAAGTATATATGACAGGTTGTATTTCAAATCAAGCAAGAATACCCCATAGGCTTTGTTGCTTGATTTGGATATTCCATTTTTAAGGCTGGATTAATTTACCAAGTCTGAATATTATAAAATACTTTTTCCATCATGGTTAATGGACCCTGGCTTCCTGTCTCCTTCTCTGTCCTCCAGCTGTTTGCCAAGCTGCAGGCAGTGAAGGCAGAGATCCACGACATCCAGGAGGCGCACATCAACGAGCGGCAGGAGCTGGAACAGACCCAGAACGAGCTCACCCGAGACCTCAAACTCAAGTACGCAGTCTGCATATCACTATGGCTGCCCTCGACTAAAAATGTTTCTCGTCGATTAGTCGACTAATCGTCGCACGTTTATGATAAATTATGATTATAAATATATCTTTTTTAATTATAATTGTTTTCTCCCCAAATGGCTGATAAAGAGCGTTATTATAACAGCATGGTACGTTGTGCTTCACATCAAATATAAACAGGGATGCAAACTTGTCACCTTTCGGCGAAATTCGCCGTTTTGAATCCAGTGTGTGATTCATGTAGATCTGCAATAAAAATATTTTTGGGGTATGGGGGGGGGGTCTTACCCGTAGGTAATGTAGCTGCTGAAGCTAGACCATCATCGCGGCTGGCAGATTACTTTACTATTCTTTCCTAAACAATCAAACATTGTACACAGATATATTGGTGCTTGGGATTATTGGCCCCAGAAAGAACCTTGAAAAAGAACATGTGTGTGTGTTAGTGAGGGGAAGTGTATGTGTGTGTGTGTGTGTGTGCGTGCTGATAAGCAGAGGCGTATGTGTGTGTGTTGCTGATATCTGGGTCAAGGAGTTTATGTGTGTGTGCTGGAGACAGGGGGTGTATGTGTGTGTGTTGCTGATATCTGGGTCAAGGAGTTTATGTGTGTGTGCTGGAGACAGGGGGTGTATGTGTGTGTGTTGGCGATATCTGCCTTATGGAGTGTAGGTAAGAAGGTTTATATATATATAGGATTACTTCAAAACAGTCCCAAATAATACATGTTCACTTCAATACAGTTCAAGATAATACCTGTTTACTTTAATACAGTTTAGAACAATATCTGGGTGCTTTACTAGCTAGCATACATTGTCACTATCTGCTAACGTTAGCTTTAGCCTTCGTTTTCTAATAGTTTTTTTCATAGGCTATAAACAGAGGTGGTATAAGTATAGATCTTGTACTTGAGTAAAAGTAGAAGTACTCAGATCTTGTACTTGAGTAAAAGTAGAAGTACTCAGATCTTGTACTTGAGTAAAAGTAGAAGTACTCAGATCTTGTACTTGAGTAAAAGTAGAAGTACTCAGATATTGTTCTTGAGTAAAAGTAGAAGTACTCAGATCTTGTACTTGAGTAATAGTAGAAGTACTCAGATCTTGTTCTTGAGTAAGAGTAGTAGTACTCAGATCTTGTACTTGAGTAAAAGTAGAAGTACTCAGATCTTGTACTTGAGTAAAAGTAGAAGTACTCAGATCTTGTACTTGAGTAAAAGTAGAAGTACTCAGATCTTGTACTTGAGTAAAAGTAGAAGTACTCAGATCTTGTACTTGAGTAAAAGTAGAAGTACTCAGATCTTGTACTTGAGTAAAAGTAGAAGTACTCAGATCTTGTACTTGAGTAAAAGTAGAAGTACTCAGATATTGTTCTTGAGTAAAAGTAGAAGTACTCAGATCTTGTACTTGAGTAAGAGTAGTAGTAGTACTCAGATCTTGTACTTGAGTAAAAGAAGTACTCAGATATTGTACTTGAGTAAAAGTAGAAGTACTCAGATCTTGTTCTTGAGTAAAAGTAGAAGTACTCAGATCTTGTACTTGAGTAAAAGTAGAAGTACTCAGATCTTGTTCTTGAGTAAAAGTAGAAGTACTCAGATCTTGTTCTTGAGTAAAAGTAGAAGTACTCAGATCTTGTACTTGAGTAATAGTAGAAGTACTCAGATCTTGTTCTTGAGTAAGAGTAGTAGTAGTACTCAGATCTTGTACTTGAGTAAAAGAAGTACTCAGATATTGTACTTGAGTAAAAGTAGAAGTACTCAGATCTTGTTCTTGAGTAAAAGTAGAAGTACTCAGATCTTGTACTTGAGTAAAAGTAGAAGTACTCAGATCTTGTTCTTGAGTAAAAGTAGAAGTACTCAGATCTTGTACTTGAGTAATAGTAGAAGTACTCAGATCTTGTTCTTGAGTAAGAGTAGTAGTACTCAGATCTTGTTCTTGAGTAAAAGTAGAAGTACTCAGATCTTGTACTTGAGTAAAAGTAGAAGTACTCAGATCTTGTACTTGAGTAAAAGTAGAAGTACTCAGATATTGTTCTTGAGTAAAAGTAGAAGTACTCAGATCTTGTACTTGAGTAATAGTAGAAGTACTCAGATCTTGTTCTTGAGTAAGAGTAGTAGTACTCAGATCTTGTACTTGAGTAAAAGAAGTACTCAGATATTGTACTTGAGTAAAAGTAGAAGTACTCAGATCTTGTTCTTGAGTAAAAGTAGAAGTACTCAGATCTTGTACTTGAGTAAAAGTAGAAGTACTCAGATCTTGTTCTTGAGTAAAAGTAGAAGTACTCAGATCTTGTACTTGAGTAAAAGTAGAAGTACTCAGATCTTGTACTTGAGTAAAAGTAGAAGTACTCAGATCTTGTACTTGAGTAAAAGTAGAAGTACCAGAGTGCAGGAATACTCTGTTACAGTAAAGGTCCTGCATTCAAAATGTTACTCAAGTGAAAGTAGAAAAGTATTCTCATCAAAATATAGTGAAAGTAGCGACAGTAAAAGTATTCATTGTGCAGATTGGTCCATTTCAGAATAATATATATGCTATGTTTTATAATGATTGATCATGAAAGTGTTCTCAAAGCTGGTAAAGGTGCAGCTAGTTTGAATGACTTTGTATACTGCAGGGTAGCTGGTGGATTTACTCCAGGTGGAACTAAAGTCTGATTCAACACTTGATTATATTTCACATCATTCTTCCAGGTCTGTGAAGTAACTAAAGGTATTAAATACATGTAGTGGAGTAAAAGTACACCATGTACCTCTGAACTGTAGTGGAGTAGAAGTACACAGTACCATAACATGGAAATACTCAAGTAAAGTACAAGTATCTCAAAATTGTACTTAAAGGTGGGTAGGTAATTCACTTCAGATACACTTGTTGTTATATTCCATGGAATGCTCTTAACATCCCGATAGCAATGAATATCTGAAGTGCTTTGACAAAAAATACATAAAAAACATCATCTGTGGAAGCTGTAGTACTGTAAAAAGCACGACCAATCATCTGAGCCGGCCCGGCTAAAGTAACTGGATGGCCTACCTGCCTGTCAGCCTTCCATCTGTGCACAAACTTATCTCGTGCCCTCATTGGTCATGTGCGCGTTCGTGTGTGTTGGAGGAGGGGCTCTGTGAGGAAGTCTGGCGGAAGAGGCAGATTTTTTTCGGCTGCGTAGTTTCAAATTCTAGCGCACTCGAGCTGGTTTCTCCATTCTTACCGACCCTACCTTTAAGTACAGTACTTGAGTAAATGTACTTAGTTACTTACAACACTGCTCATATTTAATCCGTATGAACCTGGAAAAAGAGGGACTTGATTTTCAGGAAACATTAACTGAATCTGAGGTTTATCTTATCCACCATTGCCTTTAGGTTAATATAGATACAATTACTGATTGTCTGTAAAAGCGTAGCTTACAGAAACAATCCCACTGATTTCTGGGTTTTGGTGTCTTTCAGCTAACATCCTGTTATTCCTCATTTTAAAGCCGATATTCCGTGGGGTCGGGGGGGGGCTTGGGTCCTTGTCACCTTTTTCATACCTGATGACTTTGCATCCCTGATAAAATAAAACTGTAATAATGAACCTTTGAAATCGAAATGAAATGTAGAGAGCGCATGAGTCACAGCGCACGGACGCAGCGGTATACATGAAAGCTTTATCGTTTTCTGAGGGCAGAATGATTATATTGTAACGTCTTGCTATAGGAACACAGGGAGGCTTTGTATGTCTTTTATCCGGGAGTTTATTAATAATCAGAATACCTTTATTACTCCCACAGAGGGGACATTTACGTTGTTACGTTTATATAACGATCACAGGTTAACCACGCCAAAATAATGAAATAACTCTGTTAAATCCTCACTCACATACTCCGTCAGCTCTCTCGTATTATTCTCTCTCTAGGAATCTCTCTCTTCACAGCTCCCTGTTTTGTTATGAAGCCAGCATTCAGGAAGCTGGGCTGTGATGGTGTGGATATGGAGGAGACTTTTTGCCTTTGTAGTTTGCATGTCACCTTGTGGGACTCGTCCTTTACTCGCTCAGAAAGATCCACACTTTGGATTTCCTGCTCGACCAAATTAACTTAAAGGGATAGTGGAAATGGAACCTCAAATAGTTTCGTTTTAACTTATATACAAGCATAATTACGTACCAAAACAATCACACCTGATTAAAAAAATATAATAATTGCCTTACGCATGTTAGAAGCACTTTATTGCAGCTTCCCCGAAGTTTTTTAGAAACGAAATGTTCGACTCAGCCAAACCGGAAGTGACGAAAACTTAGGAAGACGATACGATAACAAACCATGGCGTCTATGCAGAATGAACGTGGAAGGGCAAATATACCAGACAAAGAAGAAGGATTGTACGAGGTATCCAGTGATGATAGCGAGTCAGAAACATCCTCTCGGCTTTCCTACGAAAATGTCGTTTTAGGAACTGAATCTGAATCCGGTTCAGTAAGCAACGATGGTGACAATATTGAGCCAGACGATGGACCATTACGTCCTTATTTGTTCGAGCCCGAGGTGATGGTTCACGGCATGGGCAATGGCGAGGATGACCAGGACCAGGCGCCAGATGATGCACCCCTACGCACAAATAATCTTGACTGGTAGGTCCCTAAGCATAGCTCACGCATCTTAAGATCACCTGTAGCCTTTACAAATATTAATCATTGTTAACCAGTTAAGCCCGAAGGTCCCCCCAGTGGACCCCTCCCACAGTTTTTTCTCTCTCACATGTCTCAGGGCTTCTTAACATTTATGAAACTATTAATGTTTCATACCCTTTTAAAGGTAAGAAACTCCGCTAACTGACAATAAGAACAATTGTTAGCTAGAAAAAACACAAGAGTAATACCAAGCCTTTGAATTAGCATTGAGCGAAACAATGCTAACTAATGCTAACGCTTTTTTACACACAACACACGGTAGAAATGCCCTTATTACTATCTTAACTACACAAACAAGATATACGATTTAAAGCTGACACTCCACAGATTCCACACATGTAATCTCATCACTGTAAGACCTCGAATTCCTGGAGCTATCAGCCAGAAAAGAGAAAGTAAACAACATCCGGTTCCAAAAATATTACAATAATTACGTCTTACCTTTTTTGATTTGTGATCAAAAGTTGTGTTCAACGGAATAAAAACGCATCTCAAGGTTAATCCAATGTCGTTGTGTCACGTAGAATTATTACGATACGCCATTCTCTGCATTTGCTGTCGCACTACAGCCATACAAAACACATCTATTCACCATAATAAAGGTCGGCTATTCACATGCAAATGCTATTGAATGTCCGCCATTGTTTGTGCCCGTCTTCCTATGCTCTCGTCATCACCCGAAGATTCCCGACGATTCCCGAAGTATTTCGTTTCATTGAGAGGGCGCAGTAAAATTGAAAATAAAATGAAACTAGGCGCATGAAATTAAAAAAAATTGTTTATTATGCTTATTTTTAATAAAAATACATAAGTTAAACCCAAAATTCGCGGATTTCCACTATCCCTTTAATGACCAGGCTCCGCTCGGAAAGAAGTCTGAGCGGGTTTCCGGCTGACGCTCATAGCACATGCAGCGCACAGATGGAGCTTCTTTTTTTTTTTATAGGGTTAGGGTTATATAATCGACTAATGAAAAATTGCTCGATTAAGACTAGGGATTAGTGGGATATTAGGGGGCAGCCCTGCATATCACACTGTCGGCCTGGCAGGAGGAAACTGAAGCAACTTACTCAATAAATCAATCGTTAGACACAATATATAGATTTTAACATGATTTCATTGATTTGAAAATTATCGTATTACAGCGATGAGACAAAATAATACAGCTCCTCTGCGCACCAACGGCTGGAACTGCGGCGACAGCAACGTAACTTAAAATGTTCAGTTTCTGTTCCATTGACCAGTCTTTAAGCACGGCCAGAGCTCATATTGTGTTTCCTTTAGTGTTTACTTCCTGTCTGTCTTCTTCTGCCGTTCCCTTTAGTGTTTACTTCCTGTCTGTCTTCTTCTGCTGTTCCCTTTAGTGTTTACTTCCTGTCTGTCTTCTTCTGCCGTTCCCTTTAGTGTTTACTTCCTGTCTGTCTTCTTCTGCCGTTCCCTTTAGTGTTTACTTCCTGTCTGTCTTCTTCTGCCGTTCCCTTTAGTGTTTACTTTCTGTCTGTCTTCTTCTGCCGTTCCTTTTAGTGTGTTTACTTCCTTTCTGTCTTCTTCTGCCGTTCCCTTTATAGACCCTCCAGAAAAATGCGGGCAAAAATCCTTGATCATGCGATTAAACATGCAGCGTTTTTATGTGATTTTATGCGGTGAAATTGCGGGAAGTTGCTAATTATGCAAAAAGTTGCAAAATATGCGGGAAGCGGAAAAAAGGTGATTCTTCTCCCACACCCTGTTACTAGGCTACTACTGAATGAAAGGGAGCCCTTTTAAAGAGTTTTAAAGATTTAAAGAGAATAGATTTTTTTTTTTATATTGGGCTGTCTTATTTATTTATTCTCTCTCACACACAACCTGCCACTAACGTTAAACCCCTTTACTATTCAATTAAACACATTCAATGTTTATTTATTGTAAAAGCAATTGGGCTATTTTAATCACACTCTCTCTCACACACACACACTCACACTTCTCCGCCTCATTCTGTTTTCATTTACTTGTTCGTTATCTGACCAGCTTCAATCTTGTAGGCTACTCACCTCGTTTCTTGTAGCCCTCGAAAGGGTTGATGCCTCGGTGAACGTGAGTTGTTTGGCTTTCTTGTCCGCAGCAGCAGAAAGCATTTTCGAATGTTTGAATGAATCGAAGTGGGTCGTCACCGTCGATTTTCTCTTAGAATAGTTTTCCCCCACTTTCGTGCAAGACATCGGGGTACTGCTTTGCCCGGTCTTTAGCAGAAATGTTCGTCGGTAAATGAGATGGATTAGATTTTTTCATCTTGGAAAACACTCTACGGTGTTGTTTACCTTCTGTGATGACGTCGCATCATCATCATCACTACTTCACGTCAAGACGAGTTAACTTTTTTTTTTCTCAACTTTGTGTGGAAAAATACGGGGATTATGCGCCCTTTTAATAAATATGCGCCCTTTTAAAAATCTGCGCCATTTTGCTGATTATGCGGTAAATTATGCGATCGCATAATCGCGTTTTTCTGGAGGGTCTTTAGTGTTTACTTCCTGTCTGTCTTCTTCTGCCGTTCCCTTTAGTGTTTACTTCCTGTCTGTCTTCTTTTGATGATTCCTTTGTCCTCCAGCTCTCTGTCTTTTAACCTCTTTCCTTCTGTTGTGCTGTTATCTTGTTCTCGTTTTCTTCGGATGACTAAAGATTCCTAACCTTTACATTTGTTAAAGTGTATATTCAAAAAACGATTTCATGGTGTTTTCTGATGAAGGAAAAATATATTTGTTTGGGCCCCAGCTGAAGTGTACCAGACTTTTTTCCGTGGATTTTTACGACTTAACATATAATCAATACTCCAATAATCAGAGCGTCCTAATCAACGGTCTGCTATTGAAAGAGAGCAGATGTCCAAATTGAGCAGAATAGAGCATTCAACGTGCTAACGTTTTAATAAACCATATAAAGGAGGAAATGGTTTTCCAGTAAGACTTCAGTTATACTGACACCAGATACTTTTTAAATATATTTGAATGATTAGTAAATGTGAATCGAAAATATTATTTGACACCACAGCCTTCCTTCTTTAGTGAAATAAATAATACAGAGTCACAGACTGAGCTGCTGTGTGTCTATTCTGTTTCACCTGAACACTTCCTGTTCTGTCTGTCTGTGTGTGACGGCGTCTCATTGCTCCTTTGTTCGTCTTTTAGGCATCTGATCATCGAGAACTTCATTCCCTTAGAGGAAAAGAACAAAATAGTCCACAGGGCTTACTTTGATGAAGAGGATGAATACTGGAAAACAAAGCCAATCACACGTCTAGAGGAGTAAGTCACACAGAATCATAACAAAACTCACCTTTCCCACCGTGCTGTATGCAGCGTCTCATCGTGTGTGTGTGTGTGTGTGTGTGTGTGTGTGTGTGTGTGTGTGTGTGTGTGTGTGTGTGTGTGTGTGTGTGTGTGTGTGTGTGTGTGTGTGTGTGTGTGTGTGTGTGTGTGTGTGTGTGTGTGTGTGTGTGTGTGTGTGTGTGTGTGTGTGTGTGTGTGTGTGTGTGTGTGTGTGTGTGTGTGTGTGTGTGTGTGTGTGTGTGTGTGTGTGTGTGTGTGTGTGTGTGTGTGTGTGTGTGTGTGTGTGTGTGTGTGTGTGTGTGTGTGTGTGTGTGTGTGTGTGTGTGTGTGTGTGTGTGTCAGTGACCAGCAGATGATGACCCGGCCTCTGTCTGCAGTGGGCTACAGGAGGCCTCTCAGTCACCACGCTCGCAAGTCCATGATGATGAGGCCGGACATGAGATACAAAGTAAGCTCCCCTTCACACCACTGGTGACTGGGCATGTGTCCACACTTAAACCTCCAGAGAACATTTATATATGAATCACAGACTCCTTGGTTCTGCACTGCTTATCCTCTTCCACTGAGCTTGGATGCACTGAAGACACCATACACAAAGCCAACAATGCAGAATTAACAGTGTAGGTATAAGAAGGCAAGTTGATTTAAACAGCCCATTTGAAAACAAGGAGATTCCTAGTGCTTTACCAGACACATTCATAGCATTAAGATAAAGTGCAACAGAAACATGTTCTAAAAATGACATTTGAAAACAGTCATATAAAAGCCAAGAGAATAGAGATGAAATCTAGCTCAAATAGAATACCACAGGTTTAAAAAGGAAGACAAGTTACAGTGCGGTGTAAGATATGAGTACTTATTTGATTTAAGAAAAGGCAGCAGCAAAAAGGAAAGTCTCGAGAAAGTTCTGAAACATGTAATCACTGATTTGTTAAATGCACTAACTAAGTTCTTGTATTGGACCATAATGCCCTGGGGATGTGTCTGTTTTGGGCATTGTAATTAAATACAACAATTAAGTAATTATGTATTGATCCATAAGGATTATAAGATGCACAGGAATAAAGAATGTACACTAGGTATCATGGTTAGGATTTCCCCAATTAAGCTAATATAAGGGATAGTTTGAATTGTTTGTATTGGGGTTGTATACAAACAACCCCAAACAGCCCTTTCTAACAGGAAACTAAAGCCGTTATCTCTGCTCTCTTCAGGTTCCATTTACAGAAACAGTCATTTGAGTTTAAGAACATGGGAGTTGCTGGCCTGCCTCAATGAGTTATATAGTTTGTGTTATTGTGTGACTTTGCTGGGCTGTGGTAGACCATCAACTCCTGTGTTCTGTAAGCATGCATCATTTTCAATACTTAAATGTAATATGTGCATCTGTACTAGGGCTGCTCGATTATGGCAAAAATCATAATCTCGATTATTTGGGTCAATAATTTATATCACGATTATTAAAAACGCTTCTCCATTTACTTTGAAAACATCAATTTATTGGAGAAAAAAAATGTGAACAGTATGTTTTTAACAGTTGATTACCCTGAACTTTAAGTATAATTCAACTGAAAAACCAATAAAAAGACAATTTAATAATAAAAAATTTAAAAAAGTAATAATAATAATTTTTAAAAAAAAATCGTTTTATTTAGATTACGTTGTTTTCGTAATCGTTGCAAGCCATAATCGTAATTGCGATTTAAAATACGATGAATTGAGCAGCCCTAATTTGTACGTACAGTGGGGCAAAAAAGTATTTAGTCAGCCACCAATTGTGCAAGTTCTCCCACTTAAAAAGACGAGAGGCCTGTAATTTTCATCCTAGGTATACCTCAACTATGAGAGACAGAATGAGAAAAACAAATCCAGAAAATCACATCGTCTGATTTTTAAAGAATGTATTTGCAAATTATGGTGGAAAATAAGTATTTGGTCAATAACAAAAGTTCATCTCAATACTTTGTTATATACCCTTTGTTGGCAATGACAGAGGTCAAACGTTTTCTGTAAGTCTTCACAAGGTTTTCACACACTGTTGCTGGTATTTTGGCCCATTCCTCCATGCAGATCTCCTCTAGAGCAGTGATGTTTTGGGGCTGTCGCTGGGCAACACGGACTTTCAACTCCCTCCAAAGATTTTCTATGGGGTTGAGATCTGGAGACTGGCTAGGCCACTCCAGGACCTTGAAATGCTTCTTACGAAGCCACTCCTTCGTTGCCCGGGCGGTGTGTTTGGGATCATTGTCATGCTGAAAGACCCAGCCACGTTTCATCTTCAATGCCCTTGCTGATGGAAGGAGGTTGTCACTCAAAATCTCACGGCCCCATTAATTATTTCCTTTACACGGATCAGTCGTCCTGGTCCCTTTGCAGAAAAACAGCCCCAAAGCATGATGTTTCCACCCCCATGTTTCACAGTAGGTATGGTGTTCTTTGGATGCAACTCAGCATTCGTTCTCCTCCAAACACGTCTAGTTGAGTTTTAACCAAAAAGTTCTATTTTGGTTTCATCTGACCATATGACATTCTCCCAATCCTCTTCTGGATCATCTAAATGCTCTCTAGCAAACTTCAGATGGGCCTGGACATGTACTGGCTTAAGCAGGGGGACACGTCTGGCACTGCAGGATTTGAGTCCCTGGCGACGTAGTGTGTTACTGATGGTAGCCTTTGTTACTTTGGTCCCAGCTCTCTGCAGGTCATTGACTAGGTCCCCCCGTGTGGTTCTGGGATTTTTGCTCACCGTTCTTGTGATCATTTTGACCCCACGGGGTGAGATCTTGCATGGAGCCCCAGATCGAGGGAGATTATCAGTGGTCTTGTATGTCTTCCATTTTCTAATAATTGCTCCCACAGTTGATTTCTTCACACCAAGCTGCTTACCTATTGCAGATTCAGTCTTCCCAGCCTGGTGCAGGTCTACAATTGTGTTTCTGGTGTCCTTTGACAGCTCTTTGGTCATAGTGGAGTTTGGAGTGTGACTGTTTGAGGTTGTGGACAGGTGTCTTTTATACTGATAACGAGTTCAAACAAGTGCCATTAATACAGTTAACGAGTGGAGGACAGAGGAGGCTCTTAAAGAAGAAGTTACAGGTCTGTGAGAGCCAGAAATCTTGTTTGTTTGTAGGTGACCAAATACTTATTTTACCGAGGAATTTACCAATTAATTCATTACAAATCCTACAATGTGATTTCCTGGATTCTTTTCCCCCATTCTGTCTCTCATAGTTGAAGTGTACCTAGGATGAAAATTACAGGCCTCTCTCATCTTTTTAAGTGGGAGAACTTGCACAATTGGTGGCTGACTAAATACTTGTTTGCCCCACTGTATATCAAATCAAGTTTTATTTATATAGCACATTTATAAACGATTTTTGGTCGAGCCAAAGTGCTGTACACATATAATAAAAATAGCCTACAGTAGAGACACTTTACAGCTAATACAATAGCACAGATTGTTCAGAATATCAGTATGAGAAAAAAAAAAAAAAATGCTTGTCAGTGGTGTTGAAACAGATGTTCATCTCCATGCTCCTTGTATTGACTGGCTCCTGCTCTGTCTCCAGGCTGAGAACATCATGGTGCTGGACATGGACCTGCCTGCCCGCACCACTAAAGAGTACCAGGAGCCCGTTATCGCCCCCAAGGTGGCGGCGGCTCTGGAGAGCGCTCTGCGGGACGAGGATGAGATCCAGGTGGATGCCTCGGGCTTCCACAGCAGCTTGGGATCAACCCCCCCCACCAGCGGCAGCCTCAAGAAGCCAAAGTCTGGGTAAGGAACACCGGCACCACCAGGTCAATGAATGTTCATGTGCATGTACATGGTGACACTGTTTCAAGATTCAGTGGCTTAATTGTCACAATAGCTACAGTGTAGATCAGGGGTTGGGAACCTGCGGCCCCCGGGCCGTATGCGAGACAATTTGGTACGGCCCTTGAGGTAATTTATGTACACACGCAAAAAAGAAAAAATTAAAGAAATCTAGACCGCAAAAAAAATTAAACAAGCGAGTGCCTGTTTTTCCTGGCCACGGTCAGGGTCCTTGAATACAACACGATTCTAACGTGTCATCACGCAGGCATGAAAATCACTCACCTTTCGGCGAAATTCGCCGTTTTGAATCCAAAATAGGTCGTTTGTGTGATTCATGTAGATCTGCAATAAAAATATTTTTGGTGTATGGGGGGGTCTGGGACCCGGAGTAATCTGCGGCCGCGAGCTGTTATGTGCCGTCATGACACGCATGGTGTTCTTTTTTTATATATTATAATGCAGCGCGAGCTGTGTGCTCGAGTCTTCCTGCCTGTCGGCTCTGCTGCTCCGCGATGATGGTCTAGCTTCAGCAGCCACATTACCTACGGGTGCGTTCGTTAATATTAACTGCGGTCCGGAGTCACTGTGGTACAGACTGGACCGCTGGTGAACAGCTGTTAGAACGGGCCGTTCAGGTGTTCAGAGCAGAGCTCCCTGTCGGAGCGCAGAGCGTGATGTACACTGAAAAGTTTTTCTGTCGCAATATTATCGTTGAGCTAGCTAACTAGCATACATTGTCACTATCTGCTAACGTTAGCTTTAGCCTTCGTTTTCTAATAGTTTTTTTTTCATAGGCTATAAACGGAGGTGGTATAAGTATAGATCTTGTACTTGAGTAAAAGTAGAAGCACTCAGATCTTGTACTAGAGTAAAAGTAGAAGTACTCAGATCTTGTATTTGATTAAAAGCAGAAATACTCAGATCTTGTACTTGAGTAAAAGTAGAAGTACTCAGATCTTGTACTTGATTAAAAGTAGAAGTACTCAGATCTTGTACTTGATTAAAAGCAGAAATACTCAGATCTTGTACTTGAGTAAAAGTAGAAGTACTCAGGTCTTGTACTTGAGTAAAAGTAGAAGTACGAGTGTAGGAATACTCTGTTAGTAAAAGTACTGCATTCAAAATGTTCCTCAAGTAAAAGTAGAAAAGTATTCTCATCAAAATATAGTGAAAGTAGCGACAGTAAAAGTAGTCGTTGTGCAGATTGGTCCATTTCAGAATAATATATATGATATGTTTTATAATGATTGATCATGAAAGTGTTCTCAAAGCTGGTAAAGGTGCAGCTAGTCTGAATGACTTTGTATACTGCAGGGTAGCTTGTGAATTTACTCCAGGTGGAACTAAAGTCTGATTTAACACTTGATTATATTTCACATCATTCATCCACATCTGTGAAGTAACTAAAGGGATTAAATACATGTAGTGGAGTCAAAGTACACCATTTACCTCTGAACTGTAGAGGAGAAGAAGAACAAAGTAGCAAAACATTGAAATACTTAAATAAAGTACAAGTATCTCAAAATTGTACCCAATAGGCTATAGTACTTGAGTTTATGAATTTAGTTACTTTACACCAGATGCCATAAAGATAGAAAGACTAAGCCTTGCACAGAGGCCTGACAATAGATTTTCAAAATGCTCAACAGTGCTGCCAAAATTATAAACTGACAGCTACACAATTAAAATAAATGCTTTTATATATTTCTATTAGATGTAACTCTTTAGCGTTTCTGTTATTATTAACACTGCTGCTTTAGTTGTTTTGACTGCTAAAATCCTCTGTTATTCCTCATTTTAAAGCCGATATTCCGTGGGGTCGGGGGGCTCGGGTCCTTGTCACCTTTTCCATACCTGATGAGTTTGCATCCCTGATAATACTTAGTAAGGAGGCCATAATATTTTTGACTCATGGCTGAAGTTAAGTTTCTCCAGCTCTCCCCAGGTTGGCAAAAAAATGCATCTCAAAATGCATCAGATTGATGCTTTAAAATATAGAATATTCAACATTTTCTTCCGGGGGAGCATGCCCCCGGACCCCCCTAGAGGGATAATATCCTTCTCACCTTTTTCCCCCCTGACCCGTTTTCATGCCTGATCACGTGGTATATGTCTCGTCTGACAGGGGTGTAGTGCTGACGGAGAGCACCGGAACGCTGCTCCGGCACTTCCAAAAATTGCATTACCCATAAGGAGCCGTACACATGCCGCAGTTTTTGCATGGCTGTGTCTTAGTTGAAAGCCCAGTGGTGATCTGTTCATCTGACATACTGATCATAAAGACAGTCAATAACTTTGTTGTTATTAGCATCTGGTTAGCTAGCTATGCTAACGAATATAAGAAGCTTTTTCTACAACCAGTGAGGTAAAGGCACATCTTTATATGATCATTATAGTTATAAAAAAATAAGAGAATAAAGTAAACAGGTATAAAATACTATATGACAGTAAAAAAAAGTTGTTATTAATAAACAAGAATACAGTTTAAAAGGGGAGTGATTTGTAAAATATCCATAAAGAAAAATAAATCTGCTTACAGTTCTGTTTCATATGGGTGTTGAGAGATGTGTCCATAGATCTCCTAATTTTGCTCTCAAAGTGCACCAGATTGATGATTTCAACTTCAACATTTAAAAAATAATCTTCCCGGGGGAGCATGCCCCCCGGACCCCCGTAGAGGAGGTTAGGTCCCCCCCCCACTTAAATCATGTCCACATGGATAGGAAACTAAATACATTTGCGCACATCTTGTGTCCACATCTTTCTATTTTGGTGGTCATGCCAAATGCATGCATACGCGAGTCATGGTGAAATATCTGGATTAAGAGGTTGCTTTTTCTTTGCACAACATGAAAGAAAGGCGAAATGAATGGGCTGTGATTTTAGTATTTTTAAGCAGAGGTCAATAATTTGTACGGCCCTTTGAGGATGTTGGAAATGTAAATGGCCCTTGAGAGTAAAAAGGTTCCCCACCCCTGGTGTAGATGGTGGCATTACAAATCAGTCCCAGGGAGGGTTGGGTACCAAAAACCGCTTCGGATTCCAACGGTATCGTTTAGAAATCTTAATTTTGGTTCTGATTATTGACTCATGAGGAAATGTATCTTGCCGCTTCCTGTACTGTTGGACGGGGGAGGGGCGGGACATGGAGCGAGCACAGAACCAGGAGGAATAACAGTTGTGAGGACTCACTGTCACTCTGTCACACTCTCTCTCTCACTGTCACTCTCTCTCTGTCACTCTCTCACTGTCACTCTCTCTCGCTGTCACTCTCTCTCGCTGTCACTCTCTCTCACTGTCACTCTCACTGTCACTCTCTCTCGCTGTCACTCTCTCTCACTGTCACTCTCTCTCGCTGTCACTCTCTCTCGCTGTCACTCTCTCTCGCTGTCACTCTCTCTCGCTGTCACTCTCTCTCGCTGTCACTCTCTCTCGCTGTCACTCTCTCGCTGTCACTCTCTCTCGCTGTCACTCTCTCTCGCTGTCACTCTCTCTCGCTGTCACTCTCTCTCGCTGTCACTCTCTCTCGCTGTCACTCTCTCTCGCTGTCACTCTCTCTCGCTGTCACTCTCTCTCGCTGTCACTCTCTCTCACTGTCACTCTCTCTCTCACTCTCTCGCTGTCACTCTCTCTCTCGCTGTCACTCTCTCTCTCACTGTCACTCTCTCTCTCTCGCTGTCACTCTCTCTCTCGCTGTCACTCTCTCTCTCACTGTCACTCTCTCTCTCACTCTCTCACTGTCACTCTCTCTCTCGCTGTCACTCTCTCTCTCACTGTCACTCTCTCTCTCACTCTCTCACTGTCACTCTCTCTCTCGCTGTCACTCTCTCTCACTGTCGCTCTCTCTCTCTCGCTGTCACTCTCTCACTGTCACTCTCTCTCTCGCTGTCACTCTCTCTAGCTGTCAATCTCTCACTGTCACTCTCTCTCTCACTGGCACTCTCTCTCACTGTCACTCTCTCTCTCTCACTGTCACTCTCTCACTGTCACTCTCACTGTCACTCTCTCTCTCTCACTGTCACTCTCTCTCGCTGTCACTCTCTCACTGTCACTCGCTCACTCTCTCACTCTCTCTCTCACTGTCACTCTCTCTCGCTGTCACTCTCTCACTGTCACTCGCTCACTCTCTCACTCTCTCTCTCACTGTCACTCTGTCTCTCGCTGTCACTCTCTCTCTCACTGTCACTCTCTCACTCCCTCACTGTCACTCTCACTGTCACTCTCACTCTCTGTCACTGTCTCTCTCTCACTGTCACTCTCTCTCTCACTGTCACTCTGTCTCTCGCTGTCACTCTCTCTCTCACTGTCACTCTCTCTCTCACTCCCTCACCGTCACTATCTCTCACTCTCTCTCGCTGTCACTCTCTCTCGCTGTCTCTCTCTCTCGCTGTCACTCTCTCTCGCTGTCACTCTCTCACTGTCACTCTCTCTCTCTCACTGTCACTCTCTCTCTCTCACTCTCTCTCACTGTCACTCTCTCTCTCACTGTCACTGTCACTCTCTGCCACTCTCTCTCTCTCGCTGTCACACTGTCACTCTCTCTCACTCGCTGTCACTCTCTCACTCTGTCTCTTGCTGTCACTCTCATTCTCTCTCACTCTTGCTGTCACTCTCATTCTCTCTCACTCTCTCATTCTCTCTCACTGTCGCTCTCTCTCTCACTGTCACTATCTCTCTCTCTCTCACTGTCTCTCTCTCACTGTCACTCTCTCTCGCTCTCTCTCTCTCACTGTCTCTCTCTCACTGTCACTCTCTCTCACTGTCACTATCTCACTGTCACTCTCTCTCTCACTCTCTCTCACTGTCACTATCTCACTGTCACTCTCTCTCACTGTCACTATCTCACTGTCACTCTCTCTCACTGTCACTCTCTCTCTCACTCTCTCTGCCACTCTCTATCACTGTCACTCTCTCTCTCTTGCTGTCACTCTCATTCTCTCTCACTCTCTCGTTCTCTCTCACTGTCGCTCTCTCTCTCACTGTCACTCTCTCTCTCTCTCGCTCTCTCTGCCACTCTCTCACTGTGACTCTCTCTCACTCGCTGTCACTCTCTCACTCTGTCTCTTGCTGTCACTCTCATTCTCTCTCACTGTCACTCTCTCTCACTGTCACTCTCTCTCACTGTCACTCTCTCACTCGCTGTCACTCTCTCACTGTCACTCTCTCTCTCTCGCTGTCACTCTCTCGCTGTCACTCTCTCACTGTCACTCTCTCTCACTCTCTCACTGCCACTCTCACTCTCTCTGTCATTCTCTCTCTCACTGTCACTCTCTCTCACTCTCTCTCACTGTCACTCTCTCTCTCACTCTCTCTGCCACTCTATCACTGTCACTCTCTCTCGCTGTCACTGTCACTCTCTCTCTCACTCTCTCTGCCTCTCTCTATCACTGTCACTCTCTCTCTCTCGCTGTCACTCTCTCACTCGATGTTACTCTCTCACTGTCACTCTCTCTCACTCTCTCTCTCTTGCTGTCACTCTCATTCTCTCTCACTCTCTCATTCTCTCTCACTGTCGCTCTCTCTCTCTCACTGTCACTCTCTCTCTCACTGTCACTCTCTGCCTCTCTCTCGCTGTCACTCTCTCACTGTCACTCTCTCTCACTCGCTGTCACTCTCTCACTCTCTCTCTCTCGCTGTCACTCTCACTGTCACTCTCTCTCTCACTCTCTCTCTCACTCTCTCTGCCACTCTCTATCACTGTCACTCTCTCTCTCTCGCTGTCACTCTCTCACTCGATGTTACTCTCTCACTGTCACTCTCTCTCACTCTCTCTCTCTTGCTGTCACTCTCATTCTCTCTCACTCTCTCATTCTCTCTCACTGTCGCTCTCTCTCTCTCACTGTCACTCTCTGCCACTCTCTCTCTCTCGCTGTCACACTGTCACTCTCTCTCACTCGCTGTCACTCTCTCACTCTGTCTCTTGCTGTCACTCTCATTCTCTCTCACTCTCTCATTCTCTCTCACTGTCGCTCTCTCTCTCTCACTGTCACTATCTCTCTCACTGTCTCTCTCTCACTGTCACTCTCTCTCGCTCTCTCTCACTATCTCTCTCTCTCACTGTCTCTCTCTCACTGTCACTCTCTCTCACTGTCACTATCTCACTGTCACTCTCTCTCTCACTCTCTCTCACTATCTCACTGTCACTCTCTCTCACTGTCACTATCTCACTGTCACTCTCTCTCAATGTCACTATCTCTCTGTCACTCTCTCTCGCTGTCACTCTCATTCTCTCACTCTCCCTCTGGATCTGAGAACTTCTTTCAACACTGAATGCGAAATAGGTAAACTATGAACATGGAAATCGAATAAGATGAAACAGAATGTAAAGTTAAAGCATGTTCAGTGAAATAAAATCCTGCTCATTGTAGTAATATCAGGGTTCTTACGGCCATTAAAAACCTGGAAAAGTCATGGAAATTCAAAATGCAAATTCCAGGCCCTGGAAAAGTTATGGAAAACAATATTTTTCCCAATATTTTGGAAAAGTAATCGAAATGTAACTAAAGTTGCATCAAATATAATTTATATGTTATCTAATCGCCAAAATAGTAATACTATAATGATAATAAATACTGTATCATATAGTAATGAAACGTAAAATGGCATTTAACGGTCAAGGTTTTTTGCTGGTGAGAGATTTTAGTTGCTTTAGCGTGTAGAAGCTAGTAAGCCTATTTGATTTGTTTTAGATAGGCACAACATGTTTTCATATGCAGACCGTATTTTCCTGTTCCATGTTAAAATAAACAATTTTCAGTGGTACCGCTGAGAGAGTCATGGAAAATTAGGTAAAGATCATGGTGAAGTCATGGAAAAGTCATTGAAAATCATTGGTGAAAAAGTGTATGAACCCTGTAATATGTATTTACATACTACTGCTCATTGTAGTCATATGTATTTACATATGACTACAATGAGTAACAGTGATCTTTTCAGTGTTGAAAGAAGTTCTCAGATGACCTATTTAGGTGGACTGTAAACCGATGAAAGGCACATAGATAATATTATGACAACAAGCCTTTGAATCTTGAATCTACATAATGTGATTTGGGTAGAAATCCTATCATTCAGAGAATAATAATGTAACCTTATTAGGTGCAGGCTGTTCAACTGTAACTGTTATTCCAGTAATGTGATTAACCCCTGCTCTCTGTCACTCAGTCGACCCAGATCAGTAAAGAAGTCGAGCACCCCCACATCTCCGTTCAGCCCCTCCAGTCCAGGATCCCAGCTTTACCCACAATCCCGCGGCCTGGTGCCCAAGTGACATCATCCACAGCTCAAACCACCAACCTCTCCGGTGCACCTTCCACTTTGGGAGAAAGAATGATAAAATATGGGATTCTGCAAAAAACGTTAAAGACTATTGCTGCTTTGTAAGTTTGAACTGTAACCACACCACTATGAGCTGCTGCCCACCCCCCTGAGAGGAACAGCAGCAACGCATGAAGCCTCACATCACTAACTGCTTTACACCTCTGAAGTCTTATATATCAGTCACAATGTTCTTAATGTAGAGACAAATGGACCTGTGCACTTCTTCTCCCTACCTTCCCAGGTGTGTGCTGGGTGTTGTCGTCCTCTCTTACTGTATGTGTGAACATTAGTGCAAAGCATTGTGGGGTTAACGTACAGACACGTGGGTGTGTGTGTCCACGTATCTGTGTGTCTTCACTTGGTGTACGTCAAATTGCGCTGTCTTCTATTGTCAGAGCTCTGATAATGGAACATTAAGTCTTGTATGTGTTGTTTTTTGTCTTAAAGGAACACGTCAACATTTATGGGGAAAAAGTGTATTTGCGGAGTTAGACGGGACAAAGAATAATTACACCAGAGACAAAATATGCCTGTTTGGCAGTCTCGCTCATGGAGACGGCAAAAGTCAAGAGGCTCACAAAAAGCAGAACATGTTGTTTTCAAATATCTGTTTATTGGATGAAACAATTGAGGTTTTAATGATCAAATAGAAGGTGGGTCGAGCTAAGTGCTAGCCCTTCTTTTCGCTAATCACAAATGAAGTTTACCTCAAATGTTGAGTTGATTCTTTCACTGTGTGATTGTAAATGCACAGGCCAGAGAGTGCAGCACACTGCAGACCTCTGTCACAAGTTGCTGTTATCAGTAGATGCTGTTCTTCCCGGGCCACATGAGATAGATGGGGGGACGACGACGACATCCACACTCCCACTGCGGACACTTTCTGAGATTCAGGACATGGGAGCTGGCTGAGCAGATCAAGGCCTTCCTCTCCTCTCTGGGAGTGTGTCTCAGATTCATCAGGGTTCCACGGTGCCTTAATGTGTCCTTAATCTCTGCTCTTTTTATTTCAGGTGTGCACACTTTGTTCATTCCAGCGTCAGGAGATTGTTGTTAGCATAGCATTGCTGTTAGAAAGGGGTGCACTCATGACAGCCGTCAGCCTCTCCATGACTCTGGGAGGGGGCCACACTCCCTCTTAGTTTTTACCTCATCTAACACTAAAGATGCTTTTCTCAGTACTGTGGTCGAAACACTATGGATGTCTTCATAATACACAAATCATTCCGTTTGTTTGCCTGCAGGTGGACAATATGCAGTTTAACTCTGACTGTGAGGCTGCTGCTGTGCACGGTTCACTTCCCACCTCACATTTCAACAGGCCTGGATCATATGACAAAGAGACCTTCACAAATACTTGTTCAGTTGATAGTGTTTGTTTAAAGAAATACTTCACCCACATAATCATGATTACTCACCCTGTTACCTTGGCGAAAAGTGAACTGCCTGAACATAGAGAAAACAGAAGTCTTGATGAATTGAAGTAAATGGGACCACGTTTAACATGAGTCCAATTATATGAAAACAGCAGTTTACAGACTCTCACTCAACCAGTGAAGTATCATACAAGTCTAATTTATCCAGTTGTATGCTCACTGCTTCACACATGCATGCATTTTCACTAATACCTTACTTTTTTATACACTTTGGCATGCAACGTTTCCATTAGTTTTGCTGTTAAACTCAGCACCCATTCACTTCAATTCTTTAAGACCTTTCTCCAAAATCAAGTATTCACCCAAGGTAACGGGGTGAGTAGGCTAACTATAAAGATGAGAATTGTGTGGGTAAAGTATTTCTTTAAGAGCCATCCTGGTTATAAAAAATAGAAACTTAAACTAAAGATGATTTGTTGCTGTTTGACCTTTGACTGCACACCGTATGTATTTAGATATGTAATAATGAGTATAGACTTGTTGATAGGCAATCCTCAGTCACTTTTGCAGATATATAAAATTAATTCTAAAATGGGATCCCATATTGATAAAAATCTAACTTATAATCTTTCATTTTTATATACAGATGTAGATATAATTTTCTATTCAGTTTTCTTCTTCAATAGATATTTGTTTTATTTTTTGAGCTTTGTAATTTAATGTTGAAATGTCATTTGTTGTGTCATACATGTGTCTTCTTTTGTATTCAGCCAGGTACGGGCTTTGTTTGTCTGTGTATACATGCATATGGAAAGTGAAAGTGTGGCTCATCTGTGAGACACTGAGAACAGATGGATGTTCGTCACAGTTCCTTTATGTTACTGTTCATTTAACCTCACAAACATAATCATTAGAATAAGGCTTAACTGTTGTGACTGACATTGCAATGAATGCAGTATACCTGCCACATGACTTTAGCAAGCTTGAGTCAACACTTTGGTTGTGGGATTTTCATAATTCATATAGGAATTTGGTAAGCTGAATGTGAAATATATCCCATTGCTGCATCACTGGATCCAAACTCCATCAGAAGACTGGTGTTTTGAGAGGACCATGACGCTCCTCTCTGAGGCTGGCCATGTCTATACCTTGTTTAGTTTCTTCTGATTATTAAAGACAGTTCAATCATATGTTGTATGTCCTGTCTCTTTAGGTACTTTTACTATGTGAAATGATTCAACCTATTAACTTGTACGGTTTCTAGAGCATAGTTTGAGATGTGACACAAAATGAGTTTGCTTAAAGGGACCGGAGAACAAATAAATAAATACATATTTCTCCTCTTTTATTTTTTTTGTAGGGCTATAAAGAGCAACAACTTTTGTTTTTGATGTCACACCTCTTCTAATAGATAGGTTGTGTGTCACAAACACTGACAGAATGCTGAGAATCATTTATTTGTGTAAAAGAAAAAAACACTTAAAGAATGAAGTTAGGGGCGGCATGTGATTCGAAAATATTTGTCCAGGGACAAGTTCCAACTCATCTGAAATGGCACATTCCAACCCATACTACTCACCTTACTTTGGCTTTTTTATTACATTACATTTAGCTGACGCTTTTATCCAAAGCGACTTGTGCATTCGACCAACAAGAAATCATATAAGTACATCATTTAGATATTTAGAGCTAAAACATTTCAAGTGCTACTCAACTGGCTTTCGATAAGCCAGTCCTTTATTAGTATATAAGTGCTTTGTTAGTAATTCTATCGCTCGAAGTGGAGTCGAAAGAGATGAGTTTTCAGTCTGCGCCGGAAGATGTGTAAGCTTTCTGCTGTTCTGCTCATTCCACCATTTTGGAGCCAGGACAGCAAACCCACGCGTTTTTGCTGATGGGAACTTTGGTCCCCCTCGCAGTGCGGGTGCAGCAAGCCGCTTGGCTGATGCAGAGCGGAGTGCACGTGCTGGGGTGTACAGTTTAACCATGATGTAGGAAGGGCCAGATCCATTCGCAGCATGGTAGCAAACCAGTGTCTTGAAGTGGATTCTAGCAGTTACTGGAAGCCAGTGAAGGGAGCGGAGGAGCGGAGTGGTGTGGGAACATTTTGGAAGGTTGAAGACCAGACGATGAGCTGCAGAGGTCGGATGGCACATGCAGGTAGACCAGCCAGGAGGGAGTTGCAGTAGTCTAGGAGTAGTAGTAAGGATGCGGCATGAATCACATTAGTATGCATAAAAAGTGAGGTCACACCTCACCCTACTTATGCTAATGACCCCCTTTGATATGCTAATGACCCCTTTGTTCGAGGTGTTATCACACGTAGGTGTGATATGCCCCCTGTAGTAGAGCCTTTGTTGTCTAATCTAATTAGCCTTTGATGTCTGTCCTTTGAATGTGAGGTGTTATAAGCCTTTGATGTCAATCTAAGTGTTAATTAAGGCAGTCTCTTTGAAGTTGTGTGTGAGACTGTCTGGCACCCCGTCCCCTCTCACCCTCTTCCTGTCACCCCTTCCTGTCACACCCCCTTCCTTTTGCTGTGATGCCAGAAGATAGTGGGGGGTGGAGTTAAGTAAAAAAGAAATCCGTGCAGACTAGATAAAAAGCCAGTAATTTCCACTCATCAAGTCACCAAGGAAAATGGCAAAGAGACGCATCGATATGGGTTTAATCAGCGAGACGCCTGTGACAACTTACCGCCATCCGTCGGGAGCGCCAATCAAGAAACGGATGCAGTATCTGTGCGGGGTTCAGACACCTCCGAAGTGGCTCTTCATGAAAAATGGAGTCTGGAAAATGGGGATGTTTGGGGTTATGTGTTCAACTATATGGTGAACTGCATTTCTACAATCTAAAGAATGGAGAAACGTATGGACCCCGCAGTGTTAAAGCGACGTTGACGTCAACAGATTGGGCTGTGTTAACTGACTGTGTCTTCCAGAGATCTCCACGCAACCATTGTATCAGAAAAAGCAGTGCATCAAGAAACCATCGTGGATGCATCGGTATACAAGAAACCTGCAACAAAAAGCAAAGAAACGCAAACTGTGGTCGAGATCAAAGAAGAATTTTCACCGCAACCCCTCAATGTGGAGGAAGAGGAAGAAAATATTCACCCGCCGCCAGAAGTGAAAAGAATCCTGACAAGCACCGTCTGTGAAACTAAAAGCGGACCCTCTGGTAGATGGTATTACCGCTCAAGCCGTTTGGTGACGCAGGGGAAGGACCCCTCTGATGATTTTGTTTTGGAGTATTTCAACTCTACATGTGGGGTTTTTCAAACATCCTTGCGTGTCTCTGCGTGTTTTTTCCCTATCACAACACGCCTTTTCTCAACTTGAAAAGCCTTGTCACGAGATACCTTCACTTTTTTGTAACTCTTTCTCATAAAAAGTCCCCTTGATCTCTTCTCCATCATAATCTTTGAGTTTGTAAACAGGTGGTTGACGAGGTATGCGCTCGGACACCGTAAATAATTAGTCGGTATAACTCTGTTCATATTTTTATCAAAGACCCCCTCTCAACTTGGAAACACAACAACACATGCAACACACACAACACATGCAACATCTGCAACATCTGAAACACATGCAACATCTGAAACACATGCAACATCTGAATGAATGTAACATTTATGATATTGGGCTATATAAATAAACATTGATTGATTGATTGACATGCAACATCTGCAACATCTGAAACACATGCAACATCTGAAACACATGCAACATCTGCAACATCTGAAACACATGCAACATCTGAAACATCTTCTCTTACTTTTAGACACACTTTGATGTATGCAACACTTAACAACTGGTAGAATATGAAGTACTTTGTAAGGAATTCGGTTTCTTTTAATGGCCTTTTTTTTTTAAAACACTTGTTCAGTTAAACAATGTAGGTTTTTCTTTTTTTATAACCTCACATATTTTAGTTATTTTCTGCTACCAAGATACTTTTAGATACACTTTTGATGTATGCAACACTTAACAAAAGGGTATAATATGAAGTACTTTGTAAGGAATTGGGTTTCTTTAATACCCGTTTTTTTATTTTAACACTTGTTCAGTTAAACAATGTAGGTTTTTTCTGATATTTTAGTTATTTTCAGCTACCAAGATACTTTTATTGATACACTTTTATGTAGGAACATTTTACAACTGGTATAATGTCAATGACTTTGTAACAAATGTATTTTCTTAAAGACTGTGACTCTAAAAGGCAAGTTTGTGATTGTGATTTGTGACATGTCACGCTTTTCCGGTTAGTACCCGTCCCCTTGTGTGTTATGAAGGTTTTTATGCATGTAAACGGTGTGCAGAGTCAAAACCCTCAAAGTACACCATGTAGGGAGTAAAACTCTAACACAGAAAATACCTCCCCGAAACGCCTCGTTGGAGATACGTCACTGTCCATTTGATTCTTCCGGGGACATCATGATGTCATGTCGACCCCGGAACGAAATGGACCAATCCGTGGAGCCGTTACGTTACGTCCGCGGAGCCGTTACGTTAAGCCCCCGCTGATTGGTCCAAATTGACCAATCCACGGACTTCCTCACACACTCAGTGCAAGCAGCTCTGCTGATCTCTCCTCCCTGGCTGCAGGCTGATAACAGACAGTTGGGATCGCGGCGAAATTCTCTCTGCAGACCCATTCTCTCTGCAGACCCATTCTCTCTGCAGACCCGTTCTCTCTGCAGACCCGTTCTCTCTGCAGACCCGTTCTCTCTGCAGACCCGTTCTCTCTGCAGACCCGTTCTCTCTGCAGACCCGTTCTCTCTGCAGACCCATTCTCTCTGCAGACCCATTCTCTCTGCAGACCCATTCTCTCTGCAGACCCATTCTCTCTACAGACCCATTCTCTCTGCAGACCCATTCTCTCTGCAGACCCATTCTCTCTGCAGACCCATTCTCTCTGCAGACCCATTCTCTCTGCAGACCCATTTTCTCTGCAGACCCATTCACAACGTCCCGACTGGTCCCGACCAATCGGAGCACACTGGGCTCACAGGGAGGGGGGGGGGGGGGGGGAGGGCTGGGGGGGGAGGGGGGGGGGGGGGGGGAGGGGTGGGGGGGCTGTGGGCAAGAGCTGCAACGAGCCGTTTAGTGGAGAGAGTGAATACACGTAGTTTACAGAGATGCTGTATGAGAAACCAATGTGAGTTTGGAAAATTGCACAGTATAAATCTATTCTAGTAGACCTCAACAATGGAATTATGATCAGTGGAAATGGCCATGACATGTGACCTTTAACACTTTTTTACTGACACTAGGCAGGTTTTGGCTTTTTTTCTCTTGCCAAGATACTTTTAGATACACTTTTTATTTTTTCACACTTAAAATCAATACTGATTGTAACATCCCCAAGATCTTCTCCAGCACAGAATCCCCCAGATGAAGGGAAATATTATAATGGAGTTTTTGCACTTCGGCCAAAGTATTCATATGCGGTTTTTGGCACAACGAGTGATTACATCTACAAACAATGCATACAAAGCGAGAAGACGTTGCACTTTTGTTTCATCATTTTCTTGTTTAATTTTTTCTGTAAGGCTACAGAATGTTTCGGGAAATGAAGATTCCACAACCTTTTTAAATGTTTTGTTGACAATCGTTTCCCACTGAAGCAGAACACGGGGGGAACGAACCATATCCAACATTTATTCTAGTTTACACATTTTAGCCGTGTTGTTTACACGGGGGTTACTACTCATTCTGTTTTCAATCGTCATCAACAACACACTTATTAAACAGGTATTGACTGCAATCTGATCAATATAGGCTATACAGATCGTTTTGCATACTAGTTCCCCATTTTTATTTTACTTTAAAGAAAGTCAAAGTATCGGAAAAAAAATACCTGGCTTCAATCAACCGCTGGTTATTAGTCTTCTTCTTCTCCATCCAGCTCGGCATGGATCTTTTCAAGTCTCTCCTTGAGGCGTCTGCAGTTTTTGAGCTTGTGCAGAAAAGCCTCCGAAGCGCCCTGGATCCTCCATTCAGCCGTGTAAATGTTTTTATCATTAAGACTCTGGTCAATCACAGTAATGAAGTCGGCGAGCCAAAGTCTCTTCATTAACTCGTTGTAATTGTTTCTGAAGAAATATTCTGGTATGTCATACTCGTGTTCAGTGGCGACTGGTCATTAGGGGCAGGTGGGGCACAGCCCCACCTAGTGTCAGCAGAAAGTATTAAAAATAATGATTACAACAAAATGCAAAAAATAAATTAAAAAATATATAAAATATATTTTAAGATCATGTTTAATCATCTGATTCGTCTGTACATTGCTGTTTTAGTCTGTGTTCTTCTAATTAGTGTCTACAGTGTGTGCCTATTGAGCTGTTTAGAGCCATGTGGGACAAAACCCGATCCTGCCCCTCCCTCTCTCTGTCTAAGTGAACGGTGACTGTAAAAACTACACTGCGCATGCTCAGAATATTTTCCTATTTAATGTTTGTGGTAAAAAAATAATGACCATAGGGGCACTGAGCTGCCATCCCCACCATACGGCATGTCACATCATTCAGAGCTGATTGGCTGTAAGTACGTGTGCCGCGAAAAGTGTGGTGTGTGAAGAGGAGACGAGAGAGCTGCAGTGAGGCGTCCTAAAACCCAGAAGTAAACTGCGCATGGCTTCCCTCTACAAAAAAGCAATGAGATTTCTCCATAGGATTTTAGAAAATAGCTCCAAATAAGGTCTGTGGGAAACAAACCTGTTAGATAAATGCACGTTTTGTTCAGCCGGATAATATCCACATGTCTACCATACTTTTATAATTTTCGAATCATAAATCTATTGATTATATTTATGATAGACTTTTGAAACTACCAGAACATAAGGACTTTTACAAAAAAGTAAGAGATGTTTGTCCAGAAGCAGGGGCGGCGGGTACTGTAGGCTAGGGAAGGCTAAGCCTCCCCAAATATTTGTGTCACTGCATCCTGGTAAAATAAAAATATAATGTATAATGTTTGTGTCTTTGACATTAGCGCTTCTATGCAGCCACCTGTGCCCTGTACTACGAAGCCAGTTCAACAGACCCTGGATATGTTTAAGTTATCTTAACTAACCCTAACAAACGAGATCTCGCTAAGCGGTCCTACGACGCTGCTGGTTATCAACTCGGTAAATCAAGCCAGGGTTTCTCTCTCCAGCTGAGAGCACGTTCACGTGAAAGGGGCGGGGTTAGCTACATTTGACCAATCACAAACAGGGACAAGTGTAGCCTACTGACAGCGCAGCGTCATACTTCATTAATGAAAAGTAAACTAATATTAGACAAATATGAACTTTAAACATCCATGACTTAAACATATAATCCAGGATACAAGCCACATAGCTGCACCTGCAAGGTGAATATAGAACAACTGGTTAAAAAATAACTACCGAGTGTTTGAAAGCGTACAACAGTTTTATGATATCACTGCCCCGTCTAAGACACGAGTGGATCTGACTTTAATTACATTTGAGTTGAGTGTTTCGTCATATTAATGTGTTGCTTAAAATAATACGTCTGCATACAGTATATGTGACAATGTAAGTGTTGCACGGCCAGATACGGCTCGAGAAGCTGACTTAGATAAGGAAATATTGTGATATTATATGATCGATGATCTGATTGATGATGTGATGTCAGTGTGATATGAATGATAAGTGCGACACGTCGGCGTCTTCTCTGCATACGCCAGTTTAAACTATTTCCTTTTTCCTGTAATATGACTTGATAGATTTAAACTCCGCACACTGAGCTCTGATTGGTCAGCAGACGGTGCTTTCACTGAGTTGATCTCTTTTCTATAGACGCAAAGTCAGGTAAAAAAAGTTATTTAGCCTTCCCAAACCTGAGCCTCACGCGCCGCCTATGTCCAGAAGGATAGGCAAATGGACTTCATCTTCAAGTCAAGGTAAGACTGCAATTTTATTGAAAATGGGATCTTACTAAGAGAGAACAATTCAATATTTAAATGATAAAATTACATTTTTTGGGTATCCTTTTGTTGAACTGTCTGTTTAAAATGAATTGAAGCATCAGACAAAAAAAGCTTTTGAAAATAATATTATATTTTGATTTAGGTCAAAATATAATATTTGTAAACGTGAAGAGTCAGTGCCAGTGCCTCACCAGCCATGAACCTCACTGCAGAAGCTTATAGACATCTACGTTTTTTGTGCCCCACCACTTTTGTACATATAAAAACGCCACTGCTCGTGTTGCCTCTGGCCGGGGTGACTGACTCGGCATCCATTGCAGATTTCTTCTCTGTACCGATACAGCACCCTCTCCAGAATATCAACCAACACCGATTTCACTGTGTCCAAAAACAGAGACGTCTTGGCCCCAAGGAGCAACATCAGCAGCAGTACTGCAAGATTCGGGTGTCCAAAATGGTGGTGATGATGGTAGTCCAGGAGTTTGTTCCTGGCTGCAACTCGCGGGGGGAGACTTGGTTTTTCTCAGATCCATGGCTAGTTTTCAACGGTCGTCTTAGTGGGGTCCTTCGTTTTAGATGATTTGCTGAGTGGGGGTGGGCCTTATTGCGTTGAGTGGGGGGATCTGTAGAATTGAGAGTTTTTTTCACCAGTATAATGTCCCTCGCTGTTTGACTCTTTTTAAAAAGTAATTTTTCATCTATCATTTTCAACCAGCAAGAGGACAAATTTAAGAATAAGTAATAGTTTGTCACGATTTTACGGGGAAAAGTCAGAGCGCGATGTCACATCTTAAAGACAGCTTGAACTGGATAAATGGTTAGTCTTTTTCAAACATGCCATACGTTCTGCATGTTAGTATATCTGGCCAATCGGTTTAGACCCTACTGCCCTAGACGCACGCCCTCAATAGGGAAGTCACGCAATGAAGTGAAGAGGTGTTTCATTTCACAGATCCACCTTGATTGTTGTGTGAGGGGTGAAGGAAGAGGGACGGGGGAGGAAAATTCAGAGGATGAAGAAGCAGAAAACATAACTTGTTTGTAAAACGGACAGCATGTCAGTTTCAAGAAAGATGACATCGTGTTTATGCATGACATGCAAAATATCTTGAAGCCCTACAACAACAAAAAAAGGTACAAGTATATTGTGTTGAAAATATCGCAAAAAGTCGTAATAATGTATAATGTATGCATTATTGCATGTTGTATTTTGATAAAAATCACTGTAGTTTTTCAAAAATATAATGGACAAAGGAGAGAAAAACAAAAACAAATATCACAGTATGTTGAAAAATATGAAAAAAGTAATGTTGTGTTAAAATAACATGAAATAAATCAAAGTAAAGCATCTAAAAAACATATATTTAAAAAAAGTAATGTTAGTCAAGTCAAGTTATCAAAACTGCATTGTTTCATCGAAACAGTGTTAAAATCACAGACTTTCCATTTAGAGATTGATTCTTTAAGAAACTCAATTCATTACAAATTAATGAATATTTTACCAAGTTATAAAGTTTTACATCCGTTTAGATAATGTATATATATTATTTTCTCTTTCCAGTGTTTCCTGGGACATTCTGTATGAAGCACTATCAGTGCCAGTGGACAGCAGCCATTAGCTAATCACATTCCATTTGCAGCTGGAAGCTCCACAAGTGAAGCTGTATCTGTGGCCGTGGCTGTGCAACCTTCCTCTCCAGACAGCCAGGAGGAGAGGCTGGATTTGGCTGTGGTCCAACCGTTCCCCCAAGGGCCCCAACCGATAGGGGACTCTATGGCGCTATTGAGACCCCCGACGCCAAGATCAAAAGCTATATTATAGCAACCGGTCTATGTAGGCCTACGGGCCCATTCCCCAGAGACACACATCAAGGAAACAGGTTTAATCCTCTTCTTAGTTCGCTGTGCCGTTGTCAGGCTGTGGTGGTCTGAGGCCAGGGCAGGCTGTTGTTGATAGCCTATACATGTGGCGCTTCTGAGTGGTTGTGTATGTCCGTGCGTGTGTGAGCGCATCAGTGTGCGCTTATGTTTGGGGCGATGGGGGAGGGGCCCCAAAACAATATTTGCACCGGGGCCAATCACAACCTTGTTACGCCACTGGCTCCATCTAAATATAAACTACAACAGAAACGTGAGAGAAGATGCTTCTTTTACTTATCATGTGTTTATGATTCATATAACATGACATTTCATATGTACACAACACTTCAAGTCTCTTTAAATTCAAAAATTCAAATACAAGACTAAAAAACAAACATGACAGCACAGCAACGTAAATCTGCACACTGTCAATCATCATAAACATTAGTTATGTTTTATCATGCTGGTTTATTTATGTGAATTGGAATATTAGTAGCTATGTGATCCTTTACGGTCATTCTCTTTTGGGTAAGAGAATATTATGAGATGTAAAGAAGCACTGAGACTTCTATTTGGATACACACGTTAGGATTGAGCTCAGAATCTTCTCCATAAGTCAGAAGAAGACTTAACTCATACGATCAAATATATGCATAGAAAAAAGGGAAACTTATTTTAATGGACAAAGCTCATAATAAATCTTGAAATGATGAGCAACACTTGGCCTTTGAGAAGCAGCTCGGTTAAATATGTAATGGAATAAACGCTCGCCTTTTATTTGGGAATCAGTGGAACTATGTTGGTCACTAGCTGAAGCTGCGATATAATCTCAGAATACACATCCCTCACAAAGTATGTCTTCCTTTTCAAACTATACCCCTTCCTCATGAATACACACCACGTCATGCAGACCACCAGCTTCCACACAGTCAGTGTATGACCTCTAAACTAGGGCTGTCGATGGGAGGAGCCCCCTGTCTGAGGGACCCTCTGGGAAGCTGTTGTTATGCAGGGTTTGGTCAGAATATACAGAGCAAATTGGTAATGATTTGTGTATTTACATCTATAGGTGTTAGTGACTGTTTGGTTGTATTGCCCCTCCACCCTCGCCTCCTGGTCTATTTACCAGCTCATAGAGTCCTGTTGTGAACCCTGAAATGTTGAGTACCCCAAAGTTTTATGTTAGAAATGTATAGTAGGGTCCCCAGCACATAGAAACTGCCTGATGCTTAAAATGTCTTGGCCGATTTGGACATTCTTGAAGTGATTTTGGAGGTTATTGAAGAAGGTTGAATCAACTCTGACATTTTCAGGATAAACAATTGCAGTTTTGGGTCCTCCAAAACTTGAAAATCCGGAGTACAAATATCACCACTTTGTGGTTAAAACTGCAATTTTTTATCCTGAATATGTCAGAAATTGATTCAACATCCTCAATAACCCCCAAAACCACTCCAAAATTGTCCAAATGGGCCAAGAATTGTTTTAGCTACTGTCTGCATATCTGCATTGACACCATGTATGCTAATGGTGCTAATACCCAACATATGCAGGTCTGTCAGCTTCTGTGTGCTGAGGACATGTACTTTACATTTCTAACATAAAACGTTGGGGAACTCAACATTTCTGGGTTCAAAATGCTGGCAAGTAGACTAAACCCCCCCCACCCACCTCTCCACAGGACACATTGACCTCTTTACAGTGTCAGGGAATGGAGTAAAGAAACAGCGGGGAACAGAGGGAGGGGAAGAGAATGGATGATGGAGGTGAGCGGGACACCGGGGGTCAGTAAGGGGTCCTCTTCTCTTTACGATGTGGCCCCCGGCCCCTCACTTCTCTCTGTAGTACAGCAGGTACATCTTGAGGGGCTCGGGCAGCGGCAGGCCGAGGATCCTCTCTCTTAGGAGGTTGACGGGGGGCTGGGGTCGCAGCAGCTCCCCGGTCTCCTTCTCCTCTTCCTCCCCCTCCTGCTGCTCCTCCTCCTCCTCGTCCTCTTCCTCCACAGTCTCCTCCTCCTCCACCACGGCCCCCGCTCCTCTCCCCGCCCTCCTGCTCCCTCTCATCTGCTGCTGGGCCTCCCTCTCTCCCGCCTCCTCCTCGTCCTCGGCTCCTCCCCCCTGGTTGTTGTTGCTGTCCAGGGGGGGGGAGGCGATGCCGCTGCTGGCCACCACCTGCCTGGTGGCCAGGACCAGCGCGTTGCAGCGGCGCCTGTGGACGCGCCTGCGCTTGAAGCGGGGGCCGTACTTATGGAGCCCAGCGACCGCCAGGCCCCTGCCCACGGAGAACGAGGACCCTCTGCCGCGTGATAGGCTGTCCCGTCCGTCCGTGGTCACTCTCAGGGTGTGGCGGATGCAGATACGAGCCAGCTCCTGCAACGTGCGTACCTCGTACTTGGCTGGGAAAGAAAATAGAAATTAGAAACAAAGTTTAATAGAACAAATGAAGACCTTAACTCACTCCATCAAGCCCTCTGAGGTATGCAGCCAACACAGTGGATATTTCTGAGCTCTCGCCCCATAAATGAAGGCATTAACCAATCACGTTGTGCGGAACAAACGTACATTGTAGTTATGTGGATATGAGTTGGGATTATGTTTTATAGAACAACGACAACACAGGGCTCTAAAATCTGAACCATGATGGCGAAACGTTATCACTCCTGTGGCAATGTACAAAGACAGTGCAATAACTGGTCTACTGTTTCCTTTCTTTCCTTTCACAACACAGCCCTAGAAATATACATTGCCTAACGTAGGTTACTGAAATCAATTAGAGCATTTTGCAAAAAGGAAACTCTGAAATAGAGAATGATCCATCATCAATCCATTATCAGAAGCAGGATTAGTTTATTAGTCCCCCAGCGGAGAAGATTACAGTATGGAATAGTAGGTCAAAAAGGCAAGAAATAAGAGTAAGCGAACATATTAAATATAGCGAAAGCATCATTTGATCTCCGAAGAATCCGCTAGCATGAACATATTTTAATATTTGATTGGTTATTTTAAAATATTATATTTTATATTATTTAGGTGCATCGCATGTGCTACACATAGTTTTGATGGCGAGTATTTTACTTTTCAACAACGTCTCTTCTTTACGCACCGATGGGTAAGGTCTTCAGACCAGTCCAGTCTATGCTTAAGACCAGTGGTGACTGGTCATTAGGGGCAGGTGGGGCACAGCCCCACCTAGTGTCAGCAGAAAGTATTAAAAATAATGATTACAACAAAATGCAAAAAAAACAATATATATATATAAAATATATTTTAAGATCATGTTTAATCATCTGATTCGTCTGTACCAGTGGTTCCCAAACTTGTTGTGCCCAAGGCACACCAAAGGACAAGTAAAAATCTCAAGGCACACCTATTGTGCAAAATAGCCCTTATAACACGTGTTATCACTCATATCATGTAAAATATCTGTAAATGTGCATAATTATTTACTAATGCCAAATAAAATGTGACAAAGACAACTATATTACTCATGAAATATTTATTAACGAAATATTTCAGAAATTAATTTGAAAATTTATCAAATTAGGCTTCATCAAAGCAGCAACACACTAATTTAAACCAGACAGGTCACACAATTAACATTTCAGCAATCAGCATTGAAACATGTGCTATTGTAAATATTTTTGCCGACTTACAAATTAGTGAGATACACGTGCCTGTCGGGGCGCGCAGAATTTTTTAATCCTTGGTGGCACTGAGGAGAGGGCCACTCGCAAGTCCTGTTCAACAGAGAGCCGTGACCTCCGGTTGTTCTTCATGTAAATCAGAGTAGAGAACGCCAACTCCAGAGATGGGGTCGTTACTAAAAAAATGTAATATATTACATATTACTTTAAAAAAAGTAATATATTACACTACTTCGTTACTATCTACATAAAGTAACTCGTTACTTTACTCGCCGAGCACGTACGAACTTGCGCATGCGTGAGTGGCAATAACTTTCCTTACCAGCAGGCGGCGGTAGTGTGTATTTGTCATTCAAAACAGGCAACAACCGGAAGACAGAGAAGAAGAACAGACTATGTGAAACAACAAATAGCGTGTGCGGTAGCTTGTTCTTTGCAGGTGTTTGTTGAGGTTTGACGTGGTGTTTACAGCAGTGGATAACAGCTTCTGGCCTGGACACAGTTTTCACCTCACCGTCACATTCCTGTCTATTCTTCGGACGAACTCAAAATAATGGGCATACCTCCACCCCTCGAAAGTTATCGCTGACTCAGCCATGTTTATGCAGCACTGCACGTTAGTGCTGTAGCGACGCGTCGACTTCAAAATATCGTCGACAACATATTTCCGCGTCGACGCGTCGCTACACACACGTGGGTCTCCCAAAGCAACAAGCAGTTCGCAATCGCACTTCAAACACAATGGAGACTGAAACGGCTACCACCTCCTCCTCACAGGATTGCGCACGAAGCCCCCAAACGAAAACATCTCGCCCTAGGTCTTCAAAAGCATGGGAATATTTTAAAGTTAGTCCAAAACGCAAAGATATTTATATATGTATATCTCACTGAGACTGCTGCATAGCCTAGCAGAAGCAGCAGCTAGCTGTGGTGGCTACCATTAGCAGCTAGCATTTGCTCCGATTTTTACATAAAATGGAATTATGGATTATAAATTCAATCATTTTTTTATACATAGACGTTAAAAACCTATGGATTAACCGATTCAGCCGCGTTTTTTCTCATTTTATTGCCATTGAACACGTCTTTTGATCAGATTACGGTGGTGAGACGATCTCCCGAGAAGCTCTGTGAAGGTACGTGTTGTGATGACTGTATTTGCTTCCCCTGTCGCGAGTCCGGATCACTCAGTGATGATACTATATACCTACATAATCTGTGGAGTCTCAGCTTTAATCGGATATATTGTATGTGCAGCTATGATAAGTAATAAGGGTACTTTTATCTTGAGTTCTGTGCCAATGTCCGTTAGCATTTTTCGCTCAAGGGTCATTTAGATGCTTCTTATGAGACTTGTGTTTTGTGTTGGTAAACATGGTTTGTATCGTCAGTTAGCTGAGATTATTTCCGTTAATCTGGTATAACACATTAATAGGTTCTTAAATATTAAGATCCCCTGAGACACAGTATCGTGAAATTTTTTTTTTTACATTACGTTTTTTATGAATTGAACAACAGAAAAATAATCGTTAGATTAGTCGACTAATCGATCAAATAATCGCCCGATTAATCGTTTTCAAAATAATCGTTTCCCCCCAGCACTACTGCACGTGGAGATGTGGACGCGCAAGTCGCGCAGATTACGTACATATAAACCTACAAAGTACTGATATAGTAAATTAAAAAATTATTATTTTTGTGTAGTTTTATATTGCAATAATAAAGTATGGTCGTCACAAAATCCCACGGCACACCCGGACTTGCCTCACGGCACACCAGTGTGCCGCGGCACACCGTTTGGGAACCACTGGTCTGTACATTGCTGTTTTAGTCTGTGTTCTTCTAATTAGTGTCTACAGTGTGTGCCTATTGAGCTGTTTAGAGCCATGTGGGACAAAACCCGATCCTGCCCCTCCCTCTCTCTGTCTAAGTGAACGGTGACTGTAAAAACTACACTGCGCATGCTCAGAATATTTTCCTATTTAATGTGTGTGGCAAACAAATAATGACCATAGGGGCACTGAGCTGCCATCCCCACCATACGTCATCTCACATCATTCAGAGCTGATTGGCTGTAAGTACGTGTGCCGTGAAAAGTGTGGTGTGTGAAGAGGAGACGAGAGAGCTGCAGTGAGGCGTCCTAAAACCCGGAAGTAAGCTGCGCATGGCTTCCCTCGACAAAAAAGCAATGAGATTTCTCCATAGGATTTTAGAAAATAGCTCCAAATAAGGTCTGTGGGAAACGTAGCTGTTAGATAAATGCACGTTTTGTTCAGCCGGATAACATCCACATGTCTACCCTACTTTTATAATTTTCGAATCATAAATCTATTGATTAGATTTATGATAGACTTTTGAAACTACAAGAACATAAGGACTTTTACAAAAAAGTAATAGAGATTTTTGTCCAGAAGCAGGGGCGGCAGGTACTGTAGGCTAGGGAAGGCTAAGCCTTCCCAAATATTTGTGTCACTGCATCCTGGTAAAATAAAAATATAATGTATAATGTTTGTGTCTTTGACATTAGCGCTTCTATGCAGCCACCTGTGCCCTGTACTACGAAGCCAGTTCAACAGACCCTGGATATGTTTGAGTTATCTTAACTAACCCTAACAAACGAGATCTCGCTAAGCGGTCCTACGACGCTGCTGGTTATCAACTCGGTAAATCAAGCCAGGGTTTCTCTCTCCAGCTGAGAGCACGTTCACGTGAAAGGGGCGGGGTTAGCTACATTTGACCAATCACAAACAGGGACAAGTGTAGTGCGCAGCGTCATACTTCATTAATGAAAAGTAAACTAATATTAGACAAATATGAACTTTAAACATCCATGACTTAAACATATAATCCAGGATACAAGCCACATAGCTGCACCTGCAAGGAGAATACAGAACAACTGGTTAAAAAATAACTACCGAGTGTTTGAAAGCGTACAACAGTTTTATGATATCACTGCCCCATCTAGACACGAGTGGATCTGACTTTATTACATTTGAGTTGAGTGTTTCGTCATATTAATGTGTTGCTTAAAATAATACGTCTGTATTTGTGACAATGTAAGTGTTGCACGGCCAGATACGGCTCGAGAAGCTGACTCAGGTAAGGAAATATTGTGATATTATATGATCGATGATCTGATTGATGATGTGATGTCAGTGTGATATGAATGATAAGTGCGACACGTCGGCGTCTTCTCTGCATACGGCAGTTTAAACTGTATTTCCTTTATCCTGTAATATGACTTTATAGATTTAAACTCCGCACACTGAGCTCTGATTGGTCAGCAGGCGGTGCTTTCACTGAGTTGATCTCTTTTCTATAGACGCCGCGTCAGGTAAAAAAAGTTATTTAGCCTTCCCAAACCTGAGCCTCACGCGCCGCCTATGTCCAGAAGGATAGGCAAATGGACTTCATCTTCAAGTCAAGGTAAGACTGCAATTTTATTGAAAATGGGATCTTACTAAGAGAGAACAATTCAATATTTAAATGATAAAATTACATTTTTTGGGTATCCTTTTGTTGAACTGTCTGTTTAAAATTAATTGAAGCATCAGACAAAAAAAGCTTTTGAAAATAATATTATATTTTGATTTAGGTCAAAATATAATATTTGTAAACGTGAAGAGTCAGAGCCAGTGCCTCACCAGCCATGAACCTCACTGCAGAAGCTTATAGACATCTACGTTTGTTGTGCCCCACCACTTTTGTACATATAAAAACGCCACTGCTTAAGACATATAATATGTATCAATAGTCATACTAGTATTTCCATATTTAACTCACGCAGTGGGACAGTCTTGGGTTTTCCATTGGTGCTGTGTTTGGGCAGCGCCAGAGGGGCGAAGGATACAGAGATGATCTTTTTGGTCTCCCAGCTGTTCGGCCCTGTGCGGGTGATCTTGGTCAGCTGCAGGAAACACAACAGGAAGACAGTCAGTGTGTGTTCAGAGGACGGGGCTGTGTGCTATTGTTTTCTCTGCTGCTCACAGTCAGAACTTCAAAAAGCTACTCTCTATATTTAGTCCAAATTGTCCAAAGAGTGGTCAATTTGTGTTAATGAAATATACTAAGTCAATTCATCCCATAATAAAAGTGTCAAAAGAAAATATTGGAAAAGCTTTGGAGATCATCTCCATGAAAACTCCACAGTTACAAGGTCAAATATCATTATACAAAACCACAATCACTGATCCAAGACAACATTTATTGGCTCTTAATAAAAACACAAATGAGTGTACAATCATGAATCAATATGGACACAAATATCTGTTAGTAAAACAATATACCTGCTTTTTTACATTGAAACGCAGTGTGTGACATGATTTTATAACATTCATATATGCAGTGCATGACATTAAGGATTTTGGGAGATGGCCCTGTGGGCCATCTAAGCTAATTTACAGATGGCCCTGAGCCCAATAGAGATTGCCCTGAAAAATGCGCGTGGACGAAATGACGCAAGAAGGGTTTGGGGGGCCTCCCCCTAGAAAATGTAGATGTTTGCAGGTCTTAGATGCTGTCTGGTGCATTCTCTAGACTGAATTATAAGGTGAACCACCACAATATTATATTGTACAATTTCAATTGTATTCTTCATTTCCCTCTTTTGTTTGTGTTTGCTCGCTTGCATGCCCTGCATAGCTATAAGAAATACTTAAGTTGTTGGTCAAGACACTTTCCATCTGATGAAGGCAAATGCCTTCCCAGATGTAAAAAAGTAGAAAACATTACATTCAGTTATAATTGCCAAAACAAACATTATTTACACTATTATGGCCCCTGTTAAAAATGTTTGTAATGTTATCTACTGTAAGTTGGTCGAACGAATGCCTCCTCATCCGGAAGCTGACCGAGCAGACCCGAGCAGCAGTCGAGAGGAGCCGAGCGCATCCGCGAAGCACACAAAATGGTGAAGTCAGAGTTCCCGTTAGCCGGCAAATCTAAATCTCTTCGGTCAAAATGTCCGGTCAAAATAATTTCCCTTTAGCGCAATACCGCTTCAGTTGCGCCACTTATGTGACAGACAAGAAGAGTATGTGACAGACAAAAAGAGTCCATTCTAATGTCTAACACTTAATGTGGAGAAAGAGATGTCCTGTATGGGTTGATTGTGTGTTGATCTGTTGGTAATGCCTCGGGGTTCCGGTGGGCATGTAAACAAATGCATAATGCTGCGCTATACTTTGTGGCCTCACCCAGTTGCATAGCGACACTTATTGTTTAGGTGTCTTTTAATAAGCAGGTAGTCATATCATTAGCTAGAACTAGCTGGATCTGATCGATATGGACATAAACTAGGGTGACCAGACGTCCCCGTTTGTATTGGCCGGTCCCCGGTTGAAACTGTCCCCGTTTTTTAATATACGTTAAAAACACATAGCAAGGTGAAATAACACGTGTCATGTCAGGAAACACTGGGTAAACAGACTGTGGTCGAGCCAGCCCCCACTTCGGAAAACACAGTCAAGCCAGCCCGCACGTTGTATTGCGGTGTGCGAATATCCTATGCATTACGGTAGAGGCCTGTAAAAACTGCCTTCAAAATAAAAGCGTTTACTCTGTCAATAACAAATATACCTAAAAAACACACCAAACATATTCATATATACTGGAGCTTAAATTAAGAAATATGTACTATATAATGTGATCAATAATAATTTAAAACAAACTACGTATAACTACCACATTATAACTGAGTGAATGTAATTAATGTAAGGATACAGTTATGAAGACATATCTGACATTTCCACTGGGTGACTAATTTCAATTGATGTTGACACCATCTCACAACACTCCTAAAATAACATTACTTTCTGAAGCACAATTTAAAATGTATGCTGTTTAAAATCTCAAATTAGATCTATTGTCCATCTATATTTTTATTATTATTGAATGGAAATCGTCCATAATCAAAGAGTCATTCGAATTCAATAAAATACTTATTTCACTTCCTTCTGTTTTTGTACAAGAATAAATAAAAAACTGTCAAATTATCAAAGACTTATTTCACTCCAGGGTGATAGCAGGACAGCCCATCTAGTCACTCAGAGAGAATCTGGACAATCTGATGTACAGTTTCAAAATAAAAGACCTTTGAAGTCTCATATATTAGCTATCATCCCTCTGTTTTTAGATAAGAATAAAACAAAATCTATCCAGTATCAAATGCTTATTTCACTTCAGGGTGATAGCAGGACACCCCATTTAGTCACTCAGAGAGAATCTGGACAATCTGATGTACAGTTTCAAAATAAAAGACCTTTGAAGTCTCATATATGAGCTATCTTCCTTCCGTTTGTATCCAACAGTTCAAATGTTCGAATTACATTGAACCAGAATTGTCCCCCTTTATTCTTTAACAGTGAAGAAAATTGGATATGTTATTGACCGCAAAACTCAAAATGTCCCCGGTTTTAATTTTGAAAATCTGGTCACCTTAACATAAACGCAAGTGAAGTCTAATCTGACGGGAGAGAGAGATCAGCTGCTGCTGACGAGTCGACACGCAGCTCTGCATGATCACATGCAGCGGTGAGGACAAAACACACACTTCAGGTTAGAATATCACACGTAGCTATTTTAATTACCTCTCAAACTACCTAAACTAGTTATAGATATGTTTATTTTTACTGTCATTACTCATTACTGGATCCGCGAGCTGCATGATACTGGCATAATAGATTGCCCGATCGGGCAACCAGCAGGTGAGGCTTCATTGCCCGAGCTAAATACTAGATGGCCCCGGGCCATCGGGCAGTCCTTAATGTCGAGCCCTGCATATATGTTTTTATAGAGCAGCCTTACCCAGTACTTTTTGTTGTTGACGAATATTAGACATTTCTATCTGTTTATAAGTGTTAAATGAATCATGTGGTGCCTATAATCGCTAAACAGAGAAGCAGTTTGCACTGTGCTGAGTCTCTGTGGCAGAACACCCACCTTCTCCTCCAGAGGCATCACCAGGATGCCCCCCACCTTCAGCAGGTTCTTCATGTAGTCCTCATGCTCCTTCTGCACCCCCGCCCCACAGTACACCCGGTCGTACTGACGGCTCTCCGGAGGAACCTCCAGACAGTTCCCCACCACGAAGGAGGGCTCACAGAACTCAAACCTGCACAGAGACAGGAGAATGAACAAAGAGTTATACAAGGAAAGAATAAACTGAAAAAATATGCTGTAAACTCTGACAGATTTTAGACACGTACTTGTCGAAGCTGTCGCTTGTTTTGATGAAGGAGTCGAGCTTCTGGTACGCATACTCAATCACATCAGCATGGAGCTCGATCCCATGGTTCACTCCGAAGGGTCCTGCAACAGGTGGAACAGCTCAGTTTGAAATAAGACACATTAACATGGATTCCAAACACAGTATGTGGTGTGATGATGACATAACCTGCGTTAATGAAGACCAGTGGGAACATCCATACACCTTTATGAAATGTCTTTAAATGTGGCCCTGAGCTCATTAAACGCTAAGTGGACGGCAGCAGAAAATCTATTTTAATGTCAGCAATAGTCCTATAACTACCGATAAATCAACTGGACTTTGAGGATCCAAAAAATGCAATTCTAAAAGTCTGAAACATTAAGCTTCTGATGAAGAAGGCTTGCTTTTCACTGAAATATTGTCTCCGATATTCTTTTGACTTTTTGTAAAAGAAAAATGTGTATTCAGTTCAGACCTCGCTCATTGATTAAATGTCATCTCAATGTCTCCATAGATTTTTTTTTAAACCAGATTTCAGTTTTTCCCTTTTAATAATATTCAACAATCTGTATAATTGTTTTGGCAACTTTTTAGGATTTTTTTTTTTATTGTCAAAGCATGTGGGATGTAAACTCATCTCTTCCAGTTCACACACCTTCATGCTGCCACATGTTTACTGAACATCTCTTCTAGGGCTGTGCGATTATGGCAAAAATCATAATCACGATTATTTGGTCAATAATTGATATCACGATTATTTTGACGATTATTCATTGACCATTTATTGAACTTTAAAACAAATAATATTATACCAATAAACAAGATCAATAAATGTGTTGGAGCGCACTTCCAAAACCATACTAAACATATATTAATATGATAAATAAAAATAAATTAGACCAAAATAAATGAAATCAAATATGTTGCAGTGCACTGTCACAACCTACTGAAAACTCCTTAACATATAGCCAACATTTTAGTAAAACATATTCAACATATTCCACTCAGTTAAACGTTGAAGGCTGGCCAACCGTCATGGTCCAGAAGTAACAGGAAATAAATGTTGAACTACAATTTAAGACCAAATAAAAATGTTTAGGCCACCATGGCAAATGCTGGTAGGGCTGCTCATGTCATCTCTTAAAGATTTTTTGCAAGAAATACCAGCCTGTTTACATGGTCTGGTTTCAGAGATGAGCGCAGGCAGGTGACAATATTGCCACCTGTACTGAAGACCCTCTCTGAAGAGGAACTTGTGGCAGTGCTGCCACATATGACACAGGAAAAAAAGAAAAGACTCTGAAGAACCCTTTCTTTGCCATTATATAAAAATAGTGTTGCTACAAAAGTATAAATTAGGCTTACTAATAAGACAACTCAGATCTGAAGCTACACAGTAATCTGCTGCAGCAACAGTGCAATAAAAAAGACAACATTAATAGAATCAAACCCATTTTTTGTTGCATTTTATTAGAGTATACAAATAAATGCCTTTAAAATAGGATGCAAGCAACACTAGTTTCTGAACTGATAGACTATAATCAATTTAAACAGAACAGATCTTAATGTTTGCATTCTTATACCATTTTGTACAATAATTATCATGAATAAATTCAAACAAACTAAAACTTACAGCAGATTAATAACGGTATCTAAATTGAGTTTTTATTATATCAAAAACCTGTTGAAATGCTACTGTCCCACAAAAGCGCGTCGCAGCCTCCAGGAAAGCTTCTTTCATAACTTCGCCGTCTTCGAAAGACTTCATGTGTTTCGCAAGAACGTGACTGACACGATAAGATGCTATGGTAGCAGCCTTGCTCTTGTTGTTGGGCCTGGTGAAAATGGACTGTTGTGCATTTAGCTGTGCTCTCAGGCCCCTCCCCTTTTGGAGCGTAGGGCAGAATTAGGAGGGAATTCCGTCTCGTAGCGTTTGTGCACTGTTTTGAAATGCCGCTCCTAAATTACCCTTCTTCGATAAAGCCACGTTCGCATTGCAGATGAGACAGATGGACTTTGAATTGGAATAGATACAAAAATAATGATCCTCCCACTTGGAGTGAAAATTATATATTTTGGGCTTTTTTGCTTCTGCCATAATTGCGGTCTTGTGTGTGTGCGGACTGTCACTCCTGTTGACCATCCATGCTGTTGACACGGACAACGTCAGCGAACTTGTGCACTGCTCACCAGCCACGCCCGGACACATGGGGTGAGGCCGGCCAATCACAAAGCTTTGATGCGTTCAAGTGCATTATTCTGGCACGGGAACATTATGTTACAGGACATTAACGATAAAACAGAATATTGTTGTTCTATTTTTAGACACATCTCGCGATCGACTGGGAATCTCCCCGCGACCCTTCTTTTTAACTAGTTGCTGCTCTTGTTCTGACATCTTCGCTTGCGCTGAACACTCACAACACATGTCACTCCCACGTGGCCGAGTGGGCTTTTAGGGAGGGGCGAAAGCGCACCCAGCAAAATAATCGTATTTTGTCAATTATGCTGTTTTCCTAATCGTCGCAAGCCATAATCGTAATCGCGATTAAAATACGATTAATTGCACAGCCCTAATCTCTTCCCACATACCCAGTATGAGGCCGACCATGGTGCTGAGGTACCCGGTGCCACTGCCCAGGTTGAGGAAGGAGAGTCCGGGGCAGAGGTCCAGAGCCTCCATCACCTCAGAGTAGATACAGGGAGCCGACAGGTGGATGTTCCCATGCCGCCACGCCAAGTCCTAACAACACCAAGCATTCATTATAACCAAAAATCTCTCAGACTATAAAACATTACAAATGCACCCAAAAAACAAAACAAATATCCAGGGACTAATAACAACAACATGTCCCTCCTCCCGGCTCTCTCCAAACCCTGTCATCACCCAGCTGTGACTCTCTCTGGAGCCAGTATGCTCACCTTGTAGGCGTTGTCCCGGTACTCGTCCAGGTAATAGTCAGCGCGGTCGATGGCTCTGAAGGCCCGCTCCACCAGGTCTGAGCGGATGTAGTACGCCTCCTTCAGGTTGTCAATCAAGTCGTCATTGTCCTCTCCGGCACTGACAGCTCCGCCCATGTTGACTGAAGGCAGAGAGGAACAGGCTGTTTACCATCACAAATAACTTCACGACTTGAAGTGGTGTATGTGAGGACTGCAGGAAGCATTGCTGCACACTGGGCTCAAAGCTGGACACGTCTACTAACACTTCTATACTTCTGCTCTCTCAGACTGACTTTTCAAAGGCAAAATAAATCAAATCAAGTTTTATTTATAAAGCACATTTATAAACGATTTTTGGTCGAGCCAAAATGCTGTACATATAATAAAAATAGCCTACAGTAGAGACACTTTACAGCAAATACAACAGCACAGATTGTTCAGAATATCAGTATGAGAAAAACGACACCCTTAGACCCTCACATCGTACAAGGAAAAACTTCCGGAGAAAACCCACAGTTTGAAGGGGAACATGGGAGAAATCTCAGGGAGAGCAACAGAGGAGGGATCCCTCTCCCAGGACGGACAGACGTGCAATAGATGCCGTGTGTAAATCGAAGAGATAATACATTTTACAGCATATAGACCGAATGTTAGGAAATGCATGTGTCTGTAATAAGAAGATGAATCCACGAGGATGTCAGCTACAATCCTGTGGAAGCCATCAGGGAAGCAGCATGGCGAGACCCAAGGCAGGACCGCAGAGACAGGTTCAGCCACGACCCGAAGTCCACGACTTAATCCAGAACTCAGGATAGAGGATCCAGGACACAGGACTACAGCAAGAGGATCAGCCTCGACTCCGGATCCCGGCGTAGATATAGACAGGGGTGCACATAACTTTTTTGCCCTGGTTCTCAAAGGAGCACCTGGAGATGTTGCTTGGTGCTCATCCTTAAAATGAAATAAATAAACCGGTCTTTATTTGCCAGACACACGGCACTGAACACACATGCAGAGGTGAACACAGAACACACATGCAGAGGTGAACACAAGACAACATTAGCACGACCAGTAATCCTACAAGCTGTCATCACTACCCTCTGACTGTTCTCCTCACTGTCTTCCTCTCTGTCAGACATGGTAGCTGATGATGTAGGCCTACTACTTTCTCTCTGGTTGAGTCTGTGATTAGCTGCTTGCATCCACAAGTCAACAGCTGGGTTTGGGTCGAAAGTCCAGTTTTAAAAGGATATTTTTGGTTACTGTCCTATAGTATACATTGGAATGATTTCAAACCTGTTTATCTCAATAATTATAAAGGAGTGCCTTGGAAATATGTGTTTACATAAATTGTGACCAAACCGTTTGAACTTAGACTAAAGTGAACTATCTAAACACTCAGAGTCCTTTACCTCACTGAGCTGTAGTTATCAGCCTCTCAGTCTGACTGGAGAGGACTCTCCATCCACATTATTGTAGAAACATCTTCTTCTTATATCCGTTAGAGCAGCTAGCACCAGATTCTAATAACAACAGCGCTGGTACCGGTGCACCCTCCCTCTCGCTCGCACTTTGGCTGTGAGCTGCGGGCGCCAGACAAGCCAACATCCCCCATTTTCATCACTTACAGCGCCCATCGTACAGGGCAAATGAAACGTGTAACCGGGGTGAAAAGGGTGTTACATTTACTTAATTATGAATGTTGTTACATCAAGGCCGAAAATTAGGATGAGCCCCAACGGTCAAAAATGTTTTTTTTCCCTCCCAGAACTGCCAGCGCAGCGCCTCCACAGATCTGGCGCCCTAGGCGAAAATCAACGCCAGTGCGACGGGCCGGCCCTGAGTTCATATGCAACTCGCAAATATCTTTCTCTCTCTCTCCTCTCTTTTCTCTTCTCCCTTCTCTCTCCTCTCTTTTCTCTTCTGTCTCTTCTCTCTCTCTCTCAATGTTGGTACGCAAATGCGCCTTTTTTCAAATGACCCGGTGCTCTTTTTTTTGGCCGAGGTGCGCATGCGCACCAGTTATGTGCAGCCCTGGATATAGATACAAAACAAGAACAAAGATTTGGCTGGGTTAATCGGAACAAGAGAATACACAGACACAGACAGAGAGGGAAAAGGTCATTGGATAAAAGTTATTCTTGATAACCCTCTAGAAAGATCTCATGAACTTCCCCACTCAATCTATCAAGACCCGAGCAGTTCTATTAGATATAGGATAAGAAACAGAGATAGGGAGCACAACAACCTATCTCTTCGTCAGATGCACTCCCCCGCTTATCTAATGGCGCATTTCCACTGCAGCGGGGTAGCCCCGTTTAAGCGTCCCTAAGCGTCCTCGCTCAGGCCTCGGGCTGCCTCGCTGGCTGTCCGAGGCCGTGGCGCATTTCCATTACAGTTTAGGACCTGGGGTAGCAACGCAGTGTAGGCGGGGCGATCGGCTTTGTTTTTGTTCACATTTCGAGTTGTTCCGTCGAGCTCCCGCTGGATTTGATCATCCCCAATGAGATGTAGAAACGTCGTCACCTCCTCGGTCGACCACGGTGTGCTTTTCTTATTAGACGTTGCCATTTTTGTAGCTCATCCGTTTACAAAATGCTGTTTATAAAAATGCTGCAAGCTTGCTTCTAAATATATATGCGATGCTAGGGATGAACTCGCGCGCAATCTTGTGACGATTCTCTCTGACCAATCAGCAGTCGAGAGTGTTGACGTCACTAGTTCAGCCCTGGCCCTGGTCTGATAGAACCACGATTTTATGGGGCCGGAAAAAGAGGGAAAAAGTACCCGCTAGCCGGTGCTATGCTATATGGAAAGGCCACCAAAAACTGGCCTGGCCGCTTGAGGACGGTTAAGGACGCTTAAACGGGGCTACCCGCTGCAGTGGAAATGCGCCATTAGCGACTCTGTACCCCGTTACCCTCTACAAGGCCATAGACCAGCAGAGGGACCGTTACCCTCTACAAGGCCATAGACCAGCAGAGGGAAAATGGGGGGTGGGTAAGGGTAAGGGTTTTTAAGAATAAACCGCAAGGGTCTAAAGGGAAAAAAGATGAAATATAAGGTACTTTATTTTAAGTAATCCTATCTACTATTCCTATATTCGAATAATGTATAAACTATTTTAAAAATACTTTATGAAATCCTATGTTATGTTATAAATATTAAAATAAAGAACTACATGAATAAATAAATAACTAAATAAAAAATACTTTGTGTGTTCTTTCATGATTTATATAAAAGAAAGCAGACAACTGCCAAAACACCCACCTACATCTGAACTAATTCATCCATTTGGGAAAATATAATGTTTAAAACTTAAGTATAAATGCTGAATGAAGCAGTTTACGGCTGAAATTCAGTGTTCCCTTGGCTACGCTTGTTTCTCTAATAACTTACGACACGGACACAAATCAACTAGAATCCATTCTCTCGTTAATATATCTTAGAAAACAACTAAGATCTAAGAACTGTCTGGTCAAAATGTGGCTTCAAACTCAATAAAAAAATCAATTTAAGAAAGTTTCTGGAAGACAATGCTGACTCATGCTCAAAGGGGATACAACACTGTTACAGGAGACAACATTTCCACATGACTTTGGTTGAAATAACAGATATTAGAAACATTTGAGAAAATGTAAGTATACAATTCAACAAACTATAGAAAAAAGGGGTAGTAATTCTTCCACATATCATACCTATAAATCTGATTGTTGTGATAACTTGGATAAACCCTTACAATCCCAACCTGTGTATACATGTCTGATCCCACAGTAAAAAGGAGTGGGTATTGTTTGAAAATGTTTCCTATAAGAGCTCTTTTGAGACTTTATGCACAAACAAGCGGACTGTAGAGGCCTTAGGCCCCGGCCACACGAGGACGAAAACAGTCGTTTGCGTTACTGTTTAGTGTCATATAGACCGTTCGGCCACACGAGGACGACAGAATACGGCACTAAACGACTGCGGAAACGATAACGGGTCCCAAGGTGGATAGAACGGCATACACAACACTCTGGGGGGTCCAACGGCTCCGTGTGTACGCCCTATACGATCATTTTCTGATAGTGATGAGGCCCGCCTCTCCCCACCTCTGCTGCTCACCCCCGCGTCAAAGTAAACTGCACACTGAATTCAGATTATTTATCTGGACATAAACGCGAGTGAAGTCTAATCTGACAGGACGGAGACACCTCTCAAACTACCTAACCTAGTTATAAATATGTTTATTTTTACTGGATCAGCTGCTGCATGAGACAGACACTGGCGCTGTCTGAAGAGAGGGAGGAAAAAGAGAGGCTCCGTGTATTTTATTATTATATTATATAGAGTCGTTATTCATTTGTTTTAAAGCTCAATAAATAACAAAGAAGACTTTTGACCGGCACTTTTATAATTTTGTCGGAAGATTTAAACTTTAATACACGTTGACCGGCGAAAAACTCTGCCCGGTTCCCTCGGCCCCCACCGCGGAGAATAAACAGAAGGGCAACCATGACAACCATGCTTCTTCGCTGCTTTTGTGGAGGAAGTTACAGCGCCACGTACAGGCTCCTGCATATGTACTGCAGCTTCTCCAGCGGTTGGAGCTAAACGGAGCGGTCTCGTGTGGACAGACACTATCCGGATGACTATTGCGTGTGGACGGAAGCTTTTTTGCGATTGCGTTTGCGTTAATCCTATGCGTTTTCGTCCTCGTGTGGCCTTAATGCAGCGTCTGGCAGCAGAACACAGGGGAGGAGGGGGGGGGGGGGGGGGGGCCGTGTTAAAAACAACACCAAGGAGATCAGAGGGCAGCCAAATGCTGCCCATGGTCATGAGTTAATAAAAGAACAAAGGGGGGGGCATTTACATATTCCTGCATCTCCGCCTTTCAAACCTCTTGTGTTGAAGATGAAGAGGATGTGTTTCAGCCACAGAATCAACCAACAGCAGATGTTGCAAGAAAGTACATCTACAATCTTTCCCCTCTGAAGATGATATATTATATATACAGTGGTGGAGAGCAACCAAGTACATTTACTCAAGTCGTTTCAGGTGCTTTACTTGTGTATTTACATTTCATGCTACATTAAACTTCTACTCCAGTACATTCTGGAGGTACATATTGTGCTTTATACTCCATTACATCAGTAACTATTAAGAGTTATTATTATCAGTTAATACATGATGATATACTATTATGGATTAAGATACCTGGTAGTATAAAAACGTTAAAGAAATTAGCTCCAACTGTATAAATTGCAATGATGAACACAATAATGGATAACAATTATAATCCTAATATATTATATATATAATTCTGAAAATGGCCATTCTGACCTATGAGTATTTGTACGTTTTGGTACTTTAAGTACTAAGTTTGCATGCTAAAACTAAAGTGTTGAATGCAGGCCTTCTACTCGTCTCACTTACGTGCAATATATATATATATATATATATATATATATATATATATATATATATATATATATATACACACACCACTGTATAATTATTGTTTTTACTGGCTGCTCTCTCGTAGTTAGCCAATTCAACTACTGTAACACATCTGTAATACCTGTGCAATATATACTTTTACTACTGTTATCTGCAATCACACTACATACATTACATTACATGGAATTTGTTAAATGCTTTTATCCAAAGCGACTTACATACATTTAGTACTGTGGACAATCCCCACAGGAGCAATTTCGGGTGTGGAAGTGTCTTGCCCAGGGACACAACGACATGCTGACTGCAGTGGGACTCGAACTTGCTATTCCCTGATTCAAAGTCCAGCACACTATCCACCGAGCGCCTACATGCTACACTTATTTGTAAAGATAATACTTTTACTGTTAGTTTTCCACCTGGATGTGTATTTTTGTTAATTGTAATTTGTGTAACTTCTATTTTTATCTTTTATATATATAAGATATTAAATGGGAGTCTATCAGGATGTTTTATATATTTGTTTATCTTACTTAATATGTGATATGTTTGGCTCCTCGCTTTAGCTGTAACAACGTGTCTTTCCCCTCAGTGGAAGGTATTCTGGTGCAGTTTGTTAGCCTGACCACACGAGGGCGCAGCTCCCCGGACACTAAGCGCTTTAGTAGCCTGACCACACGAGGGCGCAGCTCCCCGGACACTAAGCGCTTTAGTAGCCTGACCACACGAGGGCGCAGCTCCCCGGACACTAAGCGCTTTAGTAGCCTGACCACACGAGGGCGCAGCTCCCCGGACACTAAGCGCTTTAGTAGCCTGACCACACGAGGGCGCAGCTCCCCGGACACTAAGCGCTTTAGTAGCCTGACCACACGAGGGCGCAGCTCCCCGGACACTAAGCGCTTTAGTAGCCTGACCACACGAGGTCGCAGCTCCCCGGACACTAAGCCCGTTAGTAGCCTGACCACACGAGGGCGCAGCTCCCCGGACACTAAGCGCTTTAGTAGCCTGACCACACGAGGTCGCAGCTCCCCGGACACTAAGCGCTTTAGTAGCCTGACCACACGAGGGCCGCAGCTCCCCGGACACTAAGCGCTTTAGTAGCCTGACCACACGAGGTCGCAGCTCCCCGGACACTAAGCGCTTTAGTAGCCTGACCACACGAGGGCGCAGCTCCCCGGACACTAAGCCCGTTAGTAGCCTGACCACACGAGGTCGCAGCTCCCCGGACACTAAGCGCTTTAGTAGCCTGACCACACGAGGGCGCAGCTCCCCGGACACTAAGCCCGTTAGTAGCCTGACCACACGAGGGCGCAGCTCCCCGGACACTAAGCGCTTTAGTAGCCTGACCACACGAGGTCGCAGCTCCCGGACACTAAGCGCTTTAGTAGCCTGACCACACGAGGTCGCAGCTCCCCGGACACTAAGCGCTTTAGTCGGCTAGTAGGGTTCTAAACTTCCTGCAGAAACACTGCTGCCATTTGAAGCTTCGCAAATCATCTGCACATTCAATAAAAAGCTGTCGCGTGCATTATTTCAGTGACAGGGTTCACGGGGACAGTAAAGTCCCGCAGGTTGGATTCCCGCACAACGCACGCTGCACGCGGCTGCTGTTTGCACCACTCGGGGATCCCAATTCGACTAACACTCAAATTCAAGCACGGTTAGTCAAACTATCGTCTCGTATGAACAACTGAAAGTGAATATTACATCTAAAACAGAATGTCACGCGGTGGCAAGGTCGACACCAACAGAAATAACCGCATTCTCTTCGCTGGAGGAGAAAGAGCGAGAGCAGAATGATAAGAGCTAGCTGCTGCAGGGTAGAGACAAATAGCTAGCTCTGACTGAGCCAACATGGTCAAATATGATAAAGCTAATGTTATACCTTGTGAAAACGCAGACTGGTGTTTTCTGAAGCCGCGGGTTTCCGTGTGTTCAGCCTTTTGTTGTTGTGGAGATCCAGGGAGAAACACACCACTGCTGCCTGGATGTAAACATTCGGCCAGCTGACGTCAGACGTCAGTACGTAACGTAACGGCGGAGGAGCCTACATTGTGCACAGAGCAGGAAGTGGAGCACTGAAGATACGAAGATGGGAGTCTTTCAGGATGTTTTATATATTTGTTTATCTTGTTAAGCAGGTCATATTCATGTTTAGAGTCCATTTGTTGGTCTATTTTAATAAATAAATACAAATCTTTATATTATAATTTTGTGTCTTTTATTGCACATTTTTGACTTTAGCTTATTATGTTTGTATAATTACTGTGATTATTTTATTTATTTCATTCTCAACCCAATTTGACTTGGATAAATAAAGTATTATATTTTAGATTCTAATTCTGATTTAATCATTTTGAAAATAATAATACTCTTTATCTGCCGTGAAGCTAAGCCCCTGTCTCTGCTCTAAAGTCTCTAAACTAGTCCAGTGACAGATGTTGGATTTAACCAATGCACCTCCCTTGCTCTATAAAAGTTATACCATTTTCTCTAAAGTCAATACAGGAAAGAACATGTCAGAATCAACAAACTGCCATATTAATATTTGTTTGCAGGATCAATATCTTGTAACCAAATACTGTCCCGATAATCACTAATTATTCATTTATGTTACATTTTGTAACACTTCATATGTAGAATATTTACATTACACTCCTATGGTTTTTTTATGAAGAAGAACACAACTCAAACATTGAACTGTATTTTTTCACAGTGTGTGATATTTCAAACATAACAATATCATTCATTTAGATTCCTTATTAGTTTTTTTAGTACTGTACTTTATTATAGACTTATTATTCAGGCAGAGTTTGAACTTGAAAAGTCAACTCTGCCTAAATGCCTGCCATATGCATTCGACAGAAAAACACTTTATACATTAAAAAGCCAAAATGCAATAAGAAATGCATATGGTGTTGTGGAAAAGAGAACTATGTATTTTAGCGTTTCACAACGTGTTTGAGAATAATGATTATAGTTTGAGGAGTGTGCCAAATCAAAATGTAGAGATCTCCAGAGAGACGTAAGTTATATGATAAACACTGTACTCCAGTCACACAACATGCTGATTACTCAATGCTCCAGCAGAGGCCAGTGCTGCCCAACATACAAACTACATGTAACAGCACATTAACACGCACTCAGTCAGGTCCCCCATTTTGTTCAGCCTGCAGTCAGGAGGAGTGTGTTCTGAGTGTGTGTTCCTGCTGTGTGAATGTATAATATACAGTTCACCTCAAACACACACACACACACACGCACACACACACGCACACACACACACACACACACACACACACGCACACACACACACACACACAGAAGTGGAAAGTAAATAAGTACATTTACACAAGTACTGTACTGAAGTACAATTTTCAGGTACTTTACTTGAGTATTTCCATGTTATGCTACTTCTTATTTCTACTCCAATACAGTTCAGAGGTACATGGTGTACTTCTACTCCACTACATGTATTTAATACCTTTAGTTACTTCACAGATGTGGATGAATGATGTGAAATCTAATCAAGTGTTGAATCAGACTTTAGTTCCACCTGGAGTAAATCCACCAGCTACCCTGCAGTATACATATATTTGAGAACACTTTCATGATCAATCATTATAAAACATATCATATATAGTATTCTGAAATGGACCAATCTGCACAACGACTACTTTTACTGTCGATACTTTCACTATATTTTGATGAGAATACTTTTATACTTTCACTTGAGGAACATTTAGAATGCAGGACTTTACTTTACCCACACAATTATAATGTGTTAATCATTTACTCACCTTGAATTCGTGCAAAAAACTGAATATAGCTTGGATGCCTCCTTAGTGAACACATTTGAAGTAAAAGAATATTGATGAATTAAATGGGGGTCGAGTTAAACAACAAAGCAATATTAAAACATCTGTTCAAAAAAGATAATGTCTGTTCAGTATAATCCATGTCCAGTAAATGCTCACTATCAACTTCCACTAAATGTGCACTAAAACACTTTGAAATAAACAATTGTCTGCTTGAACTCAAGTATAAAGTGTTCTGTATTAAATATTGCAGTTTATGCATGTTTCATCATGTTCCGTTCTCTATATAGATGGATATCTCGGGACCCCCTTGAAAACGAGATGGTGCATCTCAAGGGGTTTATCCCAATCAATACAAATGTCTATATATATATATCTATGTAATGTCTTGTCTTTTATCTGGACCCTGAGTCTGTAATAAAGTTTTCATTCATTCAATCTATATAAAAGTCAAAAATAGTTAATTTTTAACTACATAATAGTCTTTTGGACTATTTTACACAATACTACCGCCTCACCAGATTCACTTTTCATTTGTCATATATTTACTTTTATATATTATATATATACTGCATATTATTGTTTGTACATTTATTGTATACATTTTATGATCTTATAATTAACAACATTTTATATTTGCTCTTAATTCAAATGTAACTTAATGTGTATGCACCGTAGTACACCAAAGCAGATTTATTGTATGTGAAAATGGTCCCCACAAAAGAAGTACAAGAACACACACACACACACACACACACACACACACAGATTGGACAGAGTCGTATTGTCTATGATTCTTTATTTTTGTTTTTCATAGAGAACATTTAAAATGGTTCATACCCCCACAATAACTGACATCACTTCTCTGGTCTTTAACACTGACACAGGAACAAGGGAACATGTACACAGGTACACAAACACACAGTCACAAACATCCCATCTACAGTGTTTACTCCCCCAACAGAAACAACTTAAAACAGAAACATCATGAGACCCCGAGACACACAGCCAAGGCCTGTCCCACTTTACAAAACGGTGCAGTAGTAAAGGAACGACCACATCTACAAAAGTAACAAAAATGACCATGCAATCTATCAGGGTGGAAGTGCTTGTAATTTTGGAAGTTTTGTACTTTTTTAAAAGGATATCAATATCAATGGGTAGAAAATCACCAGTAAAAATAGCTCATCTCTGTAAAAACGTGCTAGCAGGACACGCCTTGGCTGTGGAACTATTTTCTTTGTCACAAAGTTGTTGTTTTTTGTTGCTCTTTTTGTCTCCAATACAACAACAATAACACTGTTTCTTCTTAATACAAATATGTACAGAGACTTCCACATGTTTCAAAATAACGCCCTGCACACTGATGCATTATCTAGGGATGAAGATGATTAAGATGATGTTTTTCAGATTCCTTCACAGAAACTGTCCGTGCAGTTTGGTACCTGAATCCACACAATGATGAGATCACAGTTTCTTTAGCCTAACAGGAGTGTGTACTTCTGTATCTGTGGCACAACAGAATACCCTCTACCTACACAGTAACCCCCCCCCCCACCCCGCCCCAAGATACCGACACACTGATACAAAATGAAATGTTGATTATAATTAAATGTATTATGAGATTTCACAAAACTGTATTAGGTTAGTTGTCAGCAATAATATTAAGTTTAAATTAAACATATTAGGTTCAACTTAATATTATTGCTTTCAACTAACCTAATACAGTGATGTGAAATCTGTTGACATAAGACATTTAATTGATGTCAACGGTTCAGTTTTTTCAGTCCAGAACACTATTAGAACCAGGTTTGCCAAATGTAAACTACCATATGTTGAAATGAGTGGAGTGAGAAAGGCACACATGATAAGACCACACGGCTTGTAACTACAGCGGGGGGTGGGGGGTGTCGGGAGGGGGGGGCTTTTGGTTTTGCTCAGCTCGATGAAAAGTGCCTCGACTAATCATCCCTATCTTTGAGTCAATTTCTACGTCAAAGTGTGACCAGAACCTGGAGCTAACATGGAACCAGGATGCGAAGGTGTGCCCCCCCGCCCCACCTGCTACCCCCTTCCGAAAACACACAGCTGGGTTTTGGTCTGGCCTCCCTGAAAGTTCCATCATGTTCAATTCATTTATATTCCGGCTGGAAACTGGGGCCCTGACCAGCCTGTTTTTAATTTCTTTGCTATTTAGAATAATCTGAATAAAGCTGCCCCCCCCATCACTCTGTACTCTCAGTAAATCAGAAACATAGAGTGCGTGGGCACAGGACCGGCCGGAGGCTGCGTTTGCTTTCTCCGCTGACATTTTTCTGAAAATGCGATGCTTTCATGGCCTCAGTGTTATTCATTTACATACCTCAGTAGACAATTTCATCAAGCAGTTTAAAAGGGGTCATGCCATATCAAATAAGTTACGAGAATATTCACAGTCTTTAACACTCTTGGGTAGTATTCTCGTGCATTTTCAAGAGAGGAAGAATATACTACTTTGTTAACCAAATGCATCAAAATGATCTTTCCTGAGGAAAGGTTACACAAGACATGAGGAAGGGGAGGGCGGGTTTAAAAGTCATAAAAGCTTTCGACACAGCTTTTGAGTGATGGACACATATTTATGCAACGAACGCCTCCTCCTAAAACAACGGGGAGATTGTGAAGCCTGGCTAATACATTTCCCACTCCCACACACACTTCTCATTTCACCCCCCCTGACCTACGGCTCACTGCTTCGGCTGCTCTCCACGCTCACCTGAGAACCACTTCCTGCTTCCTGTCAATCTCTTTTGGTTTTAGTTTGGAAAGGAAAGTAGCGCTTCCTTTATTTATACATTTCTCTGACAGCTGAATCAAAGACACGTCTCTATGTAACACAGCTTGTTGTCTTCTGCAACAAATAATGCCCCCCCCCCCAGCGGAGGGGAATATTGCCTGTGATCTATTAGGGTTCTTACAAGTCAAATTCTGGCATTTTCTTCAGCTATTCAGAAAGTGCGCACAGGAGTTTCATTCTAAATTGGCTAAGAGCACATTTACAACATGCCTCTGACATCAGAGTCACACACGGTATGGTACTGCAACAGATCACTCAAAGGCAGGTCACACTGAACCCCCCCCCCCTCCAACAGCAGAGACATGGGCTCGTAGCAAGCAGGCCTCACTAGTAAAAATACAAGGACTGCACAATGCTGCCAAACACTAAGTGCAGAACATTATTCAGAGGCATTTTTTAACTATACATGAACTCACATTACACTTAGGAACCAACCATGTAGTTTCAAATGACAGTAACTTCAGATTCAGTACAACACACAGTATGTTTCTGACATTTCTGGATCAAGGACAGACAAGTACAGGAAATGAGAAGAAAGAAACCTATGAACACTTCCGACTGTATGATCAAACAATGCCTTCAGCTTGAGTGAATGGTTTGTTTAAAGCCACAGTTGAGCAGGTCTTATGGTATTAAATCAGGTGTAACTGGCTCCTACTGAGAGCGGTCTCCTACACAGCTAGTGATCCTTTGTTCAGGTTATACAAGAGAAGAAGAAGTCAACAAGTACACTGGAAAAATATATGTATGTTTATATTCATATATATAGCATCTTTAAAATCTATTTATACAGAATGTATATATAGTGTACTAATGGCCATCTTGGCAGAGAAATAAAGGCATCTGAAACAATCACCGCTCTCTGATGCCATGGTCGCCCGGGACCAGACATTTGTTACATTGCAGAAATGCGAAGAATCAGGAAAGAAAGTGAGTTCTTTTTTTCTTCTTTTTTTAGTGGCACTTTGTGCATCAAAAAATTAAAATCTAGAGTAAGGCTACAAGGGTGTGTATGTTTATCTGTTTGTCAAAGGAGGCCATCCTACAGTTTCCTCGATATGTTGCTGTGTGTTGTGTGGTGTGTGGTGTGTGTGTTGTGTGTGTGTGTGTGTGTGTGTGTGTGTGTGTGTGTGTGTGTGTGTGTGTGTGTGTGTGTGTGTGTGTGTGTGTGTGTGTGTGTGTGTGTGTGTGTGTGTGTGTGTGTGTGTGTGTGTGTGTGTGTGTGTGTGTGTGTGTGTGTGTGTGTGTGTGTGTGTTACACCCATACATCCGGCCTGAACCACTGCTGGATCACAGCTCTATATATGTACCATTGTGCTGATGAAAGTATAAATAAGACAGAGTTAAGAAGCATCCATGGTACATTACAGAGTTAGGGTGAGCCGGTGCTGGCCGCTACAAAGCGCTTGGGAGAGGTAACATTTTTCATTTTTGAAAATAACTTTTCCTGGTTTTCTTTTACCTGACAAAAGCAACACACAGAGAGCAGAGAGCAACAGAACACGTGTTAGTTTCTTTTCTGTCTTTACAATCAGCTGCTGGTATGTCTAGGTATAAGCCTAAGTAATCAAACAGTATTTGTATTGATTTTCTTTATTTAAATATTAGCAGTGGAATCTTTAAGACTACTCAGACTCAACCGTTACATCACAGAAATAAATAACAAAATAAATATACAGCCATATCAGTCCATTTCTTTCATATTAAATAAATAATAAATACATCGTTTCTTTTTGTCTCAGTAGTGGGCTTCTGAATGTAGCAGTAACAGAAATAACATTTAACAAAACAAAAAAATAAAAACAACTCCAAAAGATTTTTGTAAAATTATCAAAAGGTTTTGTCAGTTATAAAACATCTGCACTTAAAAAGGTTTTTAAAAAGTACTCAAAACAAAATATGCCTCTTCAGTTCTCTATATAGTTTCTTAAAATATGAACTGAGACATCTGCAAATGGCATGATAATCAGTAAGGATGCTTTCGTGTGTGTGTGTTTTACAAAACAAAGTTAATAAATAGATTGCTTCAAATAAATAAACCTCAATAACATAAATGGCAATAAGTTACAATTTAAAAGTTCACAAGTTTAAATAATTAATATATATAACAATAATTAATGTACGAAAAAACTAGTCATTGAAATGAAGTGCAATTC